>NC_133648.1:78334607-78637226 GCF_009905375.1 Apium graveolens | reverse complement strand
ATTTCTTTCAATCATCCTCCGTCCATTCGAATCACGAATCTCGTTAAATTTTAATAATTTCATGAATTGGGGTAAATAATATTTTAATATGTTGATTTAATTATTGATTTTATTAAACAATGTTTACTTTCATTTTTCACAGCAAACCTTAAGCCTTCTCCCTGCTGGTGGGTTTACTTGGTCCTTTGAATTAACAACACTGAGTCTAATTTCATTCTTCTTTTTAGGTCATTTTCTGTTTATAATAACAAGAACATAAGCAGTAATTTGACAACCAATTTGTAAAACTCATTTCATGCAAAAATCTTCTGAAAGTTGATTAAGAAAATCTTTTCTGAAATCTCATTTTAAAGTTTTGGAAATCAAATATTTGGTCGTCATTACTATATACATCACTTGCTATATTTATATTTTTTTTTTTTATGGTTTACCAATGACATGTCTAATTAAAATAATGTCCATATAAGGGTCTCTTCACTTTGGTACCTCTTCTATATTTCCTAGGATTCAGCTCGCACTGATTAGTCGCCGAAACTTCATTCGCCATCGTAAATCATTGAATTCGCAATTCTATCTCAACGCTGACGTTTAGTACTATCTTTGACATTCCTATCGTCTTCCTTGACGTTATGCTCATAACCACGCATGTGATTCGATGTTCTGTCTGTAGATAAGGGCGCATCTTCTTGCTAGTTGTACCTATACCTAGTAAGGTAAATATTATTCCGTGCGCAGCTTCCAATAAGTGATAGGATCCTTCTCACCACGGCGGTGCCTTCAAAACATGCAACGTTGGTTCTTCATCAGCTTCCATCAACTGGTTGCCCTCGACGTGGTACGCGTCCTAATACCTAATTCTAAGTTAAATCGTAACTTTTCTTACACAAATTCTCACAAGAATCGATCGCATAGTCTTCAAAACCATATGAAAAGTAGGGTAACATAGCCCATCTCCGTCGATCTGTCGATCCCTCGTTACTGTAGGATCTAAGAATTCAATATACCTATAGCGTTGCGACATTCGCCTTACACTTTCTCAGCAATCCTATCTTAGTACTCCATCTCAGATCTACTAACCCTAACTCGCATTCAACTCAATTTATCCTGAATTTGCCTAGGGTTTTTCCTATCCTGTACGACCTATCATTCCTATCTTACTCTCACCTATTCTTATTTCAGTGACCAATAACCTGCAGCTCTGATACCAAACTGTAACACCCCAAATCCGGGGTCAAGATTTGGTGTCACTAAACAATCCTTACTTAGAATAAAGAAATAAATAAATAAATAAATAACCCCTTGAATCCGGATCGTTTACAGGTTATGGTATGAAACAAGAATCTAATCTTCTACAACTTACCACAACTAATATACAATTGTAAATACCTCTGAACTAATGCTCGAATCATATTCTTCTAACTTCTTCAACCTCTCGCAGCGGAGATTTCTCGAACTTCTGCTGTCTATCTAAGCTATTCATTTGTATCCTTATCTGTTTCTGGCAGAAATAAGAATTGACAAAGCAAGAGTGAGCCAAAAATGCCCAGCAAGTATATAATTTGAGTCTTAAACATTAATTTCAAAGAAAACTTTCAGACAAAATTTCTGAAATATTTTGAAGAGTGAAACACGAAATCATTTAAAGGATATACTTTATCAACTTAAAATCAATTTGATTTGCATTGCTATAAATCACAAAGGACATAATGACATTTTTGTCAGAGCTGTTAGAGATCGCGTGTTTTCAAAATAGCTTCTGGTATCATCTCACAATTGAGCAATGGATGCAATAACTATTCATAAAACGACGTTCAAGAAATTCCTAACTATTCAGTATCCATCATTATCGACTAAGTTTCCATAGACTTAGCCTGCTAAACCAGCCTGATAAGGACGGGTTGAATAATTAAGAAGATCTCAATTCATTCGAGATCCTAACTATCACTGAGCAACTAATGCTGCAGCAACAATCTGAACCTCGAATATATTTAGAAACATTGTAATTTCCCGAAACTGAGGGCTAAGAAAGAATAACTTTAACCCATAATCACATTTTATTTCAAGAGGGAATGCCGTTAATGGCGATCAACAATAAATTGGACTGAACACTAGAAACCAACATATGCACTATAACCTGCTGATCAGTCAGGAGATAGTGCGGATCTATACCCAACTGCATAGACCCAACCAACATTAGGAGTACTCAGGCAACTATGGCCTAAAGGGTCCGGTCCATCTCCGGCCCATAGGATCCAGCTCATCACTGGTCCTTATATATATATATATAGTAACCATCCAGTCCGTGGAGTATTTTGATGTCAAATCACTTTGGTTACTTGCTCAAGAGAGCCATCGATGATAAAGAAATAATAGTGAAAGGAACTTGCATAAATAAGAGTAATTGCAGCGAAATATAAAACAGTTAACTATTCTGAACTTAGAATAGGAGCGAATAAATATTTGCAGTATTTAAGGAGAAAGGTTAGGAATACTTGCAGTATTTAAAAGAAAGTTCGGGAATACTTGCATAAACAGAATTATTTAATTCAGCGATATGTTTATCGATTCTAAACTGAGAATAGGGAAAGCAATACTTGCATGGTAAAATTTAAAATAAATATCACTTGAACAATAAGTGATGATAGAGATACTTGCCTCAATAAGCTTTAACCGCTATTACTGGTTGACTTTGGTTCGACTTTGATCGTTTGGCTTTATCGTCAACCTACTATCCTATTCTCGATACAATCCCAACATTCAGACCTTTTGGTTGGAACTTTGTTGATCTCGACGTCTAATCACTAGATCGTTCCTAGTCCGATGTCACGTCTCGGGTCTTCCGTCTAAAACCTACAGGGTTGAAATACCCTAATTCAGATAATCGCTTAAGCTTACATCAAATTGTCATCCTATTCTACCCATACGATTTCATAACTGAATTCATATTTATATGTATTATCGAAATACACATAGCAGTTATGGTTCACATCTTCGAAATTCGGTTCGGTATTCATTTTCAGAAAATACGTATACTCGTCATTTTCAAAAACAGGGTAATCGATTATTTATAAATTATCTTGTCTAAATCGCAGTCCAGTTCATATAATATAATTGTATATGATTATTCGACGTTTCCGATAATTATAGGTTACGTTTCCGATATTTCGGAATTAATTTCCCGAAAATCGGGCAGCGTCTCCTTTATTTATCGGCCTACCCGTCGAAATCAAATCGACGTCAAATCACAACACAACAATCAATCCAATCCATCATTCGCAATCCCAATCACCGACACAATTCAATTATTAACTATTTTTATTCGTATTTTTATTCATATTTCGCAATTTATTTTATCCACTATTTTTATTTGATTATAATTTAGGACTCAGATAAAAATCATCATCGCCCACCGTCGGCTCGCCGAGGCTCATCGCCGACGGCGGTAAAATTTTGCGGGTACCAGATAAATTCTCGGGTTTCCAACGCAAAACTTCACCGATTAATTTTAATAATTTCCCGCACAAATGAATTTATTTCACGAAATTTTCTCAAATAATTTATTCGACCCATTTAGTTTCCTGCAGAAAAATAAATTAAAATTAAAGATTATAACAATCCAATAGCAAGGCCCAACTCAACAGGCCCAACTACAACAGAACCAACCCAACAAGGAGCCCAACAGAAACCACATAGGAACAGCAGCCAACAACCACGGCCACGCGCCGCTGCACACCGACACACGCACACCACGCACACAGTTCACGCACACAGGTAAAACACACACACGCACGTATATAACACACACACACACACGAATTGCATACCCACACAACCCCGGTTGCCTCGCCGGAAAGAGAAACGGCGGCAACCGGGAAGAGACACATCAGCACAGCACAACACACAACAATTACACATATATACACGATTGTATATATATACACATACAATTAAACCACCAAGCCAACCGAAGTCCAGCGGCAGCTTACCGGAATAAACGAAGCAGAGGCGGCCGGGAACAAGCCGGTGAATCGCCGGAAAAAGAAGAGAATGGTGGTGAAAGAAGAAGGGACCAGAAGATTAAAGAAATAAAGAGAGAGATATCGGGAGGAAGATCGAGATAGAGAGATACAGAGAGGAGAGATGTATGAGAGAGAAAAGAGAAATTGAGAGAGAGTCACGACTGAAATGGGGGTAGGAAAATAGGGGTTAGGGATTGAGGATAATATCAATCGCGTTTATCTGATTATCTGTCCCGAGAAAATCCAAATTTGCATCGAATTTATAAATTCATCGAATAATTACGGGTAATAATATTAACCCGACAATTCACAAGAATAACCTTAAAATTTTCAAAATAATTTAAAACTAATAATATACAATTCTTGAAATTTTTAAATCATTTTTAGAATGCGCTTCAAACCCTTATTTGCAAATTAACGAACAGATTTGCGGGTAAATAAAGTCCAGAAAATTTCCGAAACAATTCTAAAATTCTCGAAATATTTAAAAGTTAATAAAATAAAATTTTCATGATTTTTGAAATATCTTGGAATTAAATATTGATTTTACAATTAAATGGAGTCAGGAAATCATTTTAAAATTAAATAATAAATAAAATATTCATTTCTAAATTTTATAAATCCCTAAAAATAATAAATGAAATTATAGAACAATAGAAATAATTTTAGAAACAATTTTAGCATTTTTTAAAAAAATAAATATTCAATAAAATCACTTTAAAATGAATTAAATGCATACAGCTCGATAGTTTATTATAAAATTAATCTTCGCGTCTAACAATTTACAGACAATTGGTAATATAGCAACACATAGCTGATAGAATCATCATATATTTTACTTATTTAATATTTCAATAATTATATTTACATATCGATCTGAAAATGGGTTACTTAGCCGCTAAGTAACTGAAAAGACGATACGATTTTAATATCAAAATTGGACAATTATCAAAACAGAGCTTCCTATAAAATACTTTATACGAAATTAAAGTGATAATGTCTCGCCTTTTGAGAATATAAATTCTTATCGATATATAAAATGATTTGCGTTTCGAAAATTTTACACCGGGACTCGTATAGGTCAAACCGTAACCCGGATTGAAAAAAAATCAAAACACGGAAAATGTTCTGAATTACCAGATTAGGTTAGGAAGGAGTTTTCGGAAAAGTTTCGGGTTGTAAAAACGTAAAAACGATTGAAGTCGGACGATTCCCGGCTTTATAAAATAATTTTGTAATTATTCAGAAAATAATTAATAATTTCATAAATTATTATAAAATCATCTAACACTCCAAAAATTACCAGAAAAATACCTTAATTATCTATATTTTATTCTGGACATATTAAAATTAACATACTCACATTTTATTACATACAAACATCTAAATATTATTATCAAACACCAGATAATTCACCAAAAATTCATATAATATTCACATAATAATCACATATTGATATAAATAATTATACGATATTTCCCAGATGTTACAGTCCCTTTCCGAAAAAATGTCTCCTAAGACACCTGAGGAAAGAGAGCGTATGAGTAAGATTCCTTATGCTTCAACAATAGGATCTATCATGTATGCGATGCTGTGTACAAGGCCTGATGTTGCTTATTCAATTAGTGTGACGAGCAGATATCAGTCCAATCCAGGTGAAGACCACTGGAAAGCAGTGAAAAACATCCTTAAGTACTTGCGAAAGACTCAGGACATTTTTCTGGTTTGTGATGGTGAATCTGAGTTGAAAATAGAGGGTTATACTGACTCTAGTTTTCAATCAGATTGTAATAGCAAATCCATGTCAGGGTACATGTTTACTCTGAATGGTGGTGCAATTTAGATTGTTGAAAGAGGAGATGTCAACGTCGAGAGAGTTGACACACATAACAACGTAGCAAACCCACTCACAAAGCCACTTTCTCAGAGTCACTTTGATCATCATAAAGACAAGATGGGTATTAGATACCAGAGTGATTGGCTTTAGTACAAGTGGGAGATTGAAAGAGATACGTCCTAAGTCCAATCATGTATGAGGATTTATGAATAACTTTTATGTAATCTGTTTTGATTTCATTGATATTAATGAAAGGCTTGTTTTGTTTTTATTACGGGCTCTATCTATTTAAATGTTTAAATAAGATATACCACAGTTTAGAGTAAAGCTTTTTATGGATTGTGATGAGATCATAATAATGAGACCTAAAAGATGATAACTCTAAACTTAAATACTTCTTGGTCGTAGGATTACTAACTGTTAATTAATAATCCGCAAAGATCGGTACATACTATGCTTGCTTCATTATGAAGGATGTCTGTTCTCATAGACATTTGTGTGGTGACACTATAGCTAGTATGTAGGTGCTTATTATAGAATAAGTTCACTGAACATGACTCACACAGCTGAACAACTGAAGGAGTTCACTCACCTGTCAGCAGTTGTTCACATAGTGATAGTTGTACAAGTATCCTTAGACTTGAGGTCATCATAGTCATCTTGTGTACACTGAACTATGCTTTGGTTTAGTTCTTAGTCTCAAGGGACAATTATAAGGGATCTACTGGGTATAGGAATTTGTACACAAAGATAGTGTATGATCAATAAAGGATCTACCCCTTCCAGTATAGGAAGAAAATGTTCAATGCTGATCCACTTATGTTAGTTCAGGAATCTCTGGCCAGAGTGAATGAAATTAGAAAGGAGTTTCTAATTTACATTAAATAGAACTAAGCATAGTGAATGGGAAAGCAAGTGATTAAATAAGATAGGCTTGACACAAGTTCCATGCCTTGTATTTAATCGTGACATTGCAGGGTAGAAGGAATTGATTGTACGGTAACTACTCACTGGATAGGTTCTTGGTATTCTAAGCAGTGAATTCGTATTATCCGGATAGTCGCGATATGCTGAGAAGTATCCCTCACGATGTAGAATAAATATGATTAATTAATTAATCAAATTTAATGAATTAGAGAATTTATATAAATAATGATAAAATAGTTTTATTATTATTTATTTCTACTACCGGCTTAATATTGAACCTACAGGGTCACACCATAAAAGAGAATGATTTAATGGTGGAGGAATTAATTAATAATGGCTGATAATTATTTATTTATGAAATAAATAATTAATTAGAAAATTTAATAATTGATTAAATGAGATTTATTTGATTATAAATGAATTAAGAAAAATTTCTTAATATTATTAATTAAGAATTTAATTTTTGGAAATTAAATCAAGTGAGAGAATTATTTCTAAAGTGTTTAGAAAAAGGATTAATAATTAAAAGGTGTTTTAATTATTAGTGAGAATAATAAAGGGTTAATAATAATAATATTTTATGGGAAAATTTTCAGCTGAAATTTTTGCCTATAAATATACTATTATAGACCCTTTTGCCTCAACCCAAAGATTTACAAAACCCTAATTCTCTCCATCTCCTCCTCCTTCATTACATCATTTTCTTGGTGGATACCGGTGGAGTGCTTCACACTTGAGGAGCAGCTGCTAAGGATCTCCGTTCATCGTTTTTGGATCGCCATTAAAGACCTCCATCTTTCCATTAACGAAAAGCTTCTTAAGGTAAACATACTGAACTACGAATTAAATATTATTTTTCGCATGGATCCTGCGGAGGGTTTCGGTTTTTTTTAAGATTTAAATTTACGTTTCGCTGCGTTTATGTGCTAAAATCCCTTCAATGGCATCAGAGCTACTTGCGAAAAGTTTTTAATTCGTTTATGTGTTTAACTATTTTCGATATATGAGCATGTACGTGATTCGCCATGATTTGATGTTGATATAATATGCTTATATATGTATGGTTTTGAATATATGATATTCATGTGAGTTGTATAATCATAAGATGATTATGTAATCTGTATATATATTGATATATACATGATTTATGTTTGTTCTAATTATGAGAATCATATTAGATACGGATTCTGAATTGGATGCTGCAGATTTGCTGAAATATGGGTCTGGTATCCGATTTACGCAAACAAATACCCTATTCCATAGGTAAACAAGCGTCTGAACAAAACTGATAGGACTCGTCTGTAAGGCGTTAGACGTCGTTTACTGCCCGTAAACAGTGATTCTTATTTTTCTGATTTGATTCTGATTTTTCTGATTTTTGTCATATTTTCTTTTTATGATTAGATCATGGATAATATGATATGTTAATATCAGATTATGTGTTTTAACATGCTTTTATGTGTTGTATGAGCATGGTGGATGGTTATGGCCTTTCGACCTTAGTGTAATGGTTTTGGTTTTGGTTTTAAATACGACTTGCATGTCGTCAATCTTTGTAATCATAAATCTCGAATGTAACTCGAGTTATTCTTGTAAGTTCATTAGATTAGTTTTACTTTCAATCATGTAATATAATTGAAGACTCAAGAAGGCTATCCAATGGAGGTGATACAAAGAAGAAGACGAGGCATACAAGAAGTCTAAACAAAGAAGAAACTTATGTAATAAGTAGTTGTATTTATTTCCATCACCATATTAGATTGACCTTGATCTTTATCATGAGCTTGATAAAGATCACATAGGATGGGGCCATAACCAAACACATTTACTTTATTACACTTTACATTTACTTGTTTATTTAATTTTATATATGAGATATATGCCTATGTTTACCATGCGATGATAGATTTAGGTGAACTTAAATCAATATAAGGCGTGCTCTATAAAATCTAGAATATGAATCATTTATTGCCTTAGCAATAAATATTATGAATATGATCATGAGATTCTTGTGTTTATGAAACACGTAATTGAATATGAATTTTCAATATTGAGAGAAAGGATGATTCTGTCAACAACATATTTCTATCTGTAAGAAATGGTTATTAAGTGACGCCTCTTGACAATGCTCCACCCGATCCGGGAATCATCTGATTATCGATTATTGATTTGAAATATTTAATTTAAAAGGAAGAATCTCTTTATAATATGAATATGATTGTAACGTAATATAATCCCTCTAAAATTAAATAATATCACGTAGTAATTGGCCAATGACACAACAGGCTTCTGTCGGTCATAGCCTTCCAACATGGTAGAAAGTGGTTCTTATTTTTAAATCATTATCGTTTCGTGCTATAGCTGAGGGCTTTGATTTCGAAATAAGAAATACTTGTCTATTACATAGAGATGTGTACATTGAATTAGAATCTAAAGGTCGGTACGTGCTATTTCCGTGGGCCGTTGGAGACTGATTCAATTGTACGAAATGTTGGGTTAGACTTGACTTAGAATATTGAGTTTGTCGTGCCACAGCCGTGACTCAATTATTCAAGAGGATAAACTTATATTAGGGAATAACATAAGATGTAATTGGCAAGAGTTGTCTGCCTATTGAACATCACATGACGTTTCGTGCCACAGCCGAGGTTGTGTGATGGAATGTAGGATCCCTATTCCCACTAGCATTATGAATGCTTAATTTTCACTTAGGGGTTGAAAAAATTAGATAAACTAGTGGGAGACACTTATGAATAAAGACCCGATTCATATAGTGTTTTGAAATGAAATTGAATATTTGCTAAGTGTTGTTATGTGTTTATCATTTACAAATTTACTATATTCGTCATGTCTTCTGCACTATCACTCCGGAGCATACTAGATGCTCACAAGTTGACTGGTCCTAATTTAGCTGTTTGTTTTCACTGTAACAAGTTGGGGCACTGGAAGAGGAACTGCAAGGTTTAGCTTACAGAATTGAAGAAGAAGGGTAGTGAGACTACCGCTTCTGATTCAGGCATGTTCATGATCGAAGTTAATACGTCACTAGGTCAAATTTCTACTTGGGTATTAGATACCGCCTGTGGTTCTAATATTTGCAATTCGTTGCAAGGACTAAAGGGAAGTAGGACTCTTGAAAAAGATGAGGTGATTCTACGTATGGGCAATGGAGCAAGGGTTGCGGCCATATATGTAGGATCATTTAGTTTACATATGCCTACGGGTAAGACTATTATTTTGAATAATTGTTATTACGTTCCCTCTATTGTGAGGAATATTGTTTCTATTCCTATGTTGGATGTGGATGGTTTTTCATTTATTATTAAGAATAATGAATGTTCTATCCTTAGAGATATGGTTCTTTTTGGACGTGACATTTTAAATAATGGCCTGTATATATGTGACGTAGAGCATGATTTACTTCAGATTGAACAAACTAATAAAAGAAAATGAGATGATGAAAATCTGACCTATTTATGGCACTGTAGGCTAGGTCATATTAGTGAAAATAGACTGCGGACATTGCATAAGGAAGGGTTACTTGACCCCTTTGATTTTGAATCATATCCTACATGCGAGTCTTGTCTATTGGGTAAAATGACCAAATCTCCATTTAGTGGACATGGAGAGAGGGCTGCAGATTTGCTAGGATTGGTACACACAGATGTATGTGGACCAATGTCTACGCAAGCCATGGGTGGATTTTCGTACTTCATTAATTTTATAGATGATAGATCTAGATTCAGATATGTGTATTTGATGAAACACAAGTCTGAAGCCTTTGAAAAGTTCAAAGAATATAAACATAAAGTGGAGAAACAAACCAAACACAGTATTATAACTCTTCGATCAGATCGAGGTGGTGAATACTTGAATGGAGAGCTTCTAGATTATCTCAAAGAAAATGGTATAGTCTCCCAGTGGACTCCTCCATATACTCCACAGTTAAATGGGGTATCTGAAAGGAGAAATCGAACTTTGTTAGACATGGTTCGGTCCATGATGAGCTATGTGAATCTTCCAGTATTCCTATGAGGTTATGTATTGAAAACCTCAGTATATTTACTGAATAAGGTGCCTTCCAAATCTGTTCCTCAAACACCATATGAGATATGAAAAGAAAGGAAACCGAGTCTTAAACACGTTAAGATTTGGGGATGTCCAGCTTATATCAAGAAAGTTGACCCAGATAAGCTGGAATCTCGATCCGTATAATGTAATTTTGTGGGATATCCTAAAGAGACTTTGGGGTATTACTTTTACACCGATCATCGGGTGTTTGTCTCCAGACATGCTACCTTCTTGGAAAAGAAGTTTATCCTTGAAGGAAACAGTGGGAGCAAAATTGAACTTGATGAAGTTCAAGAAGCACAAACTACTACGGATCAAGTGGAAACACCTGTTCAGACTGAACAACCTTCTGTGGAACAGCCCATTCGTAGGACATGGAGAGTGTCTCGCCAACCTGAGAGGTATTATGGCCTTATCATTGAGAATGACAATGAGTTGTCAATCATTGATGATGATGACCCTGTGACCTATAATGAGGCTATGAGTAGTGTTGACTCAGAGAAATGACATAGTGCCATGAAATCCAAAATGGAATCTATGTATACCAACCAAGTATGGACTCTGGTTGATCCTATTGCTGACATACTTCTTATAGGAAATGATACACCGATGTTACAATCAGTCAAAGTATGGCTATCAAAGAACTTCACCATGAAGGACTTGGGAGAAGCATTCTACATTCTCGGTATGAAGAACTATAGAGATAGATCTAGAAGAATGATAGGTCTTACCCAGGGTATATACATCCAGAAAGTGCTTAAAAGGTTTAGCATGGAAAACTCCAAAAGAGGTCTCATACCGATGAGCCATGGAGTGTCCCTTTCCGAAAAAATGTCTCCTAAGACACCTGAGGAAAGAGAGCGTATGAGTAAGATTCCTTATGCTTCAGCAATAGGATCTATCATGTACGCGATGTCGTGTACAAGGCCTGATGTTGCTTATTCAATTAGTGTGATGAGCAGATATCAGTCCAATCTAGGTGAAGACCACTGGAAAGCAGTGAAAAACATCTTTAAGTACTTGCGAAGGACTCAGGACATTTTTCTTGTTTTTGGTGGTGAATCTGAGTTGAAAATAGAGGAGATATCAACATCGAGAGAGTTGACACATATAACAACGTAGCAGACCCACTCACAAAGCCACTTTCTCAAAGTCACTTTGATCGTCATAAAGACAAGATGGGTATTAGATACCAGAGTGATTGGCTTTAGTACAAGTGGGAGATTGAAAGAGATATGTCCTAAGTCCAATCATGTATGAGGATTTAGGAATAACTTTTATGTAATCTGTTTTGATTTCATTGATATTAATAAAAGACTTGTTTTGTTTTTATTGCAGACTCTTTTGATTTAAATATTTAAATAAGATATACCACAGTTTAGAGTAAAGCTTTTTATGGATTGTGATGAGATCATAATAATGAGACCTAAAAGATGATAACTCTAAACTTAAATAGTTCCTGGTCGTAGGATTACTAACTGGTATTTAATAATCCGCAAAGATCGGTACATACTATGCTTGCTTTATTATGAAGGATGTCTGTTCTCATAGACATTTGTGTGGTGACACTATAGCTAGTATGTAGGTGCTTATTATAGAATAAGTTCACTGAACATGACTCACACAGCTGAACAACTGATGGAGTTCACTCACGTGTCAGCAGTTGTTCACATAGTGATAGTTTTACAAGTATCCTTAAACTTGAGGTCATCATAGTCATCTTGTGTACACTAAACTATGCTTTGGTTTAGTTCTTAGTCTCAAGGGACAATTATAAGGGCTCTACTGGGTATAGGAATTTATACACGAAGATAGTGTATGATCAATAAAGGATCTACCCCTTCCAGTGTAGGAAGAGAATGTTCAATGCTGATCCACTTATGTTAGTTCAGGAATCTCTGGCCCGAGTGAATGAAATTAGAAAGGAGTTTCTAATTTACATTAAATAGAACTAAGCATAGTGAATGGGAAAGCAAGTGATTAAATAAGATAGGCTTGACACAAGTTCCATGCCTTGTATTTAATCATGACATTGTAGGGTAGAAGGAATTGATTGTACGATAACTACTCACTGAATAGGTTCTTGGTATTCTAAGCAGTGAATTCGTATTATCCGGATAGTCGCGATATGCTGAGAAGTATCCCTCACGATGTAGAATAAATATGATTAATTAATTAATCATATTTAATGAATTAGAGAATTTATATAAATAATGATAAAATAGTTTTATTATTATTTATTTCTACTACCGGCTTAATATTGAACCTACAGGGTCACACCATAAAAGAGAATTATTTAATGGTGGAGGAATTAATTAATAATGGCTGATAATTATTTATTTATGAAATAAATAATTAATTGGCAAATTTAATAATTGATTAAATGAGATTTAATTGATTATAAATTAATTAAGAAAAAGTTCTTAATATTATTAATTAAGAATTTAATTTTTGGAAATTAAATCAAGTGAGGGAATTATTTCTAAAGTGTTTAGAAAAAGGATTAATAATTAAAAGGTGTTTTAATTATTAGTGAGAATAATAAAGGGTTAATAATAATAATATTTTATGGGAAAATTTTCAGCTGAAAATTTTGCCTATAAATATACTATTATAGACCATATTTTTGCCTCAACCAAAAAGATTTACAAAACCCTAATTCTCTCCATCTCCTCCTCCTTCATTACATCGTTTTCTTGGTGGATACCGGTGGAGTGCTTCACACTTGAGGAGCAGCTGCTAAAGATCTCCGTTCATCATTTTTGGATCGCCATTAAAGACCTCCATCTTTTCATTAACGTAAAGCTTCTTAAGGTAAACATACTGAACTACGAATTAAATATTATTTTCGCATGGATCCTGCGGAGGGTTTCGGTTTTTTTTAAGATTTAAATTTACGTTTTTGCTGCGTTTATGTGCTAAAAACCCTTCACAATGCTCGCATGGATTCCCACCAATTGTTTGCCTCGCCCTTCAAAAAGTAGCTTGCAAACTTGGTCTTCTGTTCAGCTCCCGCTCTGACTAATTCAAAAGCCTTTTCCATCTCCTTGAGTCATGCATTGGCTTCCACGGGATCAACACTTCCCTTGAACTCAGGTGGCTTCACAGCCTGGAACTGCTTAAAAGTCACTACAGGTGGTGCTGCTGCTTGCTGCTGCTATTGCTGCTGCTGCTATTGCTGCTGCTGCTGTTGTTGTTGTTGTTGCTGTGTTAGATGTAACATCTGTTGTTGCATCAGCCCCAACATCTGGACAATCGCTGGATCTGTCCGGCTCTCGGTACGATCCTCTCCTGAATTATTCTTTCTCTTTGGTGCCATTATTCTGGTAAGAAACAAGCAACATATATAATAATATGTCAAGCATTGTGTCAAATATGTAGCAATTCTTTAGCATATAAAAATTCTCAAGCATTATCTCTTCTCAAAATATCATAAACTTGCTACCATATTAACACAAGCGACATGATTATCACATAATCCTGCTTATTATCTTGAGAATAACAACACAAAGAAAATTTATGAAAAATTATCCAAACCTTTTAAACCCTTGCTCAAAATCTCAACTAAACCAACAAACAATGGATAGGGTTGCAACACAACCTTCCAACCTCTCTTCCAACACTTCTTACCATTCTCAAAACCAACAAAATAACAGAACAATAACACAAAGGCCTAAGGCTAAACACAAAGCAGGGAACCTAAACAACTTAACTATAACCCAGCCCAATAACTTAAATTTAACCCTATAAGAGTTAAACTACACGCCCCTATCTTATGTGATCTTCCTATGACTCATCTATGATAATCCTAAGCCTGTTTTAGTGACCATAACCTGTAGCTCTGATACCAACCTGTGACACCCTCCAAACTTGGGGTCTAGATCTGGGGGTCACTAGCCACTAAACTATAATAAAATAATCACAGCGGAATAATTTAATAAATATGACCCCTTACATGCACTGGATCGATCACAGGTTATAGTATGGAACATGCACTAATATAAACCAACTGTTATTACAAACCATAAGTCTAATTAGTTTTACAGATTATTCCAATTTTTATTACAAACCTCTAGACTATTCAAGCATCCCAAAACAGCCTACCTGGAAAACATACCAAACTATCTACAAGCACTTGACTTCTGATCAAACCTGGAACTCAAGCCTGCTCTGGCTTAGCTGAAAGATTAGATTAATAAACAAGTATGAGAGAAGAGATGCTCAACAAGTGATATGAAGTTTGTAAGTGAACAACAATAACAATATCTGAGTAAAAGTCAAAGCTGATATAAACTTTAAAGTTTAAGCGACAATTTAATCAAACACAATTATGCACTATGCTGTTCCTGATGATCAGTCACGAAACAGCATCGGTATTCCGCAGCCATACTGTAAATATAGGTATCGATATCCCTAAACCATATCGTACCTATTGGATATCCATAAAAAGGCATATACTCGCCTAGCAAGATATTACACTTTCGTATAATAGCTCACGATGGACTGGTGCCTCGGCCTCTTACGCTAACCAATAACCAATTCACAAAATCAATTTTGATTAAGGAGTCGGATCAATGACATCCTTATCTATTCAACTCCCCATGTCACATGGTCCGGAGTTTTCTCAACAACTGATGGCGAGATAACCAGAACAATTAATTATTCGCTAATCTTAATTCAAAGTTTGATGGTATAGAGTATATCTGGATAGTATAGTTATTCACTATCTATCGAATCAAAAGATTGGTTCTAGCAGAATGATTGCTAGAATAAGAGAATGTCAATAAACATAGCAGTATTGATATTCAATGCGCTATCCGAGTATTTGTAAACAGTTCTTATATTTTGAATATGTAAAACAATAAGCTATTCTGAACTTAGAATAGGGGAAAATACTTGCCTGGTATGCTCAATAACTTTTCACTAAAACCCTGGCTTATAACTGCTGGCTACCAACTCCGTCCAGTACTTGACTGCACTCCTTGCTACTCGATTCTATAAACAAAGGGACTATCTTAACTGACAGAACCAAACTCAATCAACGTAATTATACGTCTTGACATCTACCCGATCGTTTATAACTAATCATGACATTTTAAAACTGTAAACAGGTAGCATGGATATCACATAGCACGTAATCATGGTATTCATATAACACGTAATCACATATTTCATGTAACACATAAGTCAGATCGTTT
Source organism: Apium graveolens (assembly GCF_009905375.1). NCBI lineage: Eukaryota > Viridiplantae > Streptophyta > Magnoliopsida > Apiales > Apiaceae > Apium > Apium graveolens. Next base: position 78,621,174 of record NC_133648.1, on the reverse strand, counting down.
AAAGATATGTCTCATTGCGTTCAGAATTAAAATCAGGTCAATATTAGCATTTACCAATCAAATACCGATTCAAACTGATACACAAATCAAATGTCATTACAATACAAAAGAAATTAGGACTTAAAAGTATTTTTATTGAAAGCGTAATAATTTTCTGAGTCTATACGCGTTCGTTTCGTATTAAACGGACGAACAATTTATTTATTATGAATAAAATAAGAAATAAATAGAAATAAATCAATTAATAATAATATTAATTGACTTTCAAATACCAAGATGTAATTTTTAAAAGTTTAAAAATAATTTTTAGGAATTATTTGAATTAATTATAAATAATTTATATTTATTTTACTATTTATAAATGAAATTAATTGATTAAATGATTTTAATCAATCAATTAAATTCATAAATAATTAACTAAAATAAATTATAAATAATTAAATCAAATTAGATTTTTGAAAATAATAAAAGAAAATAATTTTAGGAATTTAAAATAATTAAGTAAATAATTTTTAGAATTTAAAAATAGTAAATAAATGATTTTTAAATATAAAATAAATGTTTTTTGGAAATAAGAAAATGAATTTAAAATAAATTATAAAAAAAAGAATACAGAAACAGGTTTTAGTATTTAGTTTTGGAAAATACAAGATCAAAACCGGGTCATGCTACTGAAGTCGGGTCGGGTTGGGGCTTCAACCGGGTTGCCAAGAACTCCGGTTGAAGGTCGACCGGAATCTGGGTTTTTCCCAGAAACCGGCGACTTCGCCAGAGTCCGGCGAATTCCCGGCGCCGCTGCAACACCCCCATTCGACTCCGTTTCACTTGGTTTTTATACGGAACCAATCCCACATCATTCCCTGCACATAATCATCAACCCAGAAGTCCCAAAAACAGTCCCAAACAACTTTCCGGCCACAAACCGGCGATACAATCGGAAAAATACTAATTAGAGAAATTCTTAACCAAACTCAATAATTCTAATACCAAATCAAAGCTTACAATACCCACAACCAATTCAGGTGATCCATAAACATCAAAAAACTCAAGAACAATCAGAAAAATTGAATAAAAAAACCCAAAAATCAATAACACGGTTTCAACAATCCGGGACTAAAACGATGCAACAAAATACATAAATCGATCCTAGACATCATTCTAAAGCTACTGGTAACATCAAAATCAACCCAAAATCATCCAAAAACAAAAATGATTTTCAAGAATAAAACATAAAAACTGACTTTTCGAATTACTATACCTCAGATCAAGATGTTGATATCAATAGAAAGCTCTCGCCGAGAGGATGATTTTGACTACTAGAACGTCTGATTTGGATCCCTAAATCGATCAAAAATCGTGATTGAAGTTGCTACAGAAATCTTCACCCCCAAAAACTGTTCTTGGTTTTATGATTTTTCTGAAAATTTTATAGAAAAATAATGAATAAATAAATAAATGGCTGGTATTTATATTTTTACAGAAATTATATCCCAAAATAAATTAAGGGTGTTTTTATCCCCTAATTATAATAATTAGGGCCCCAAAATAATAATTACGGGGAATAATTTCAAAAACGATAAAATATAAAATTAATGTCAAAATTCCCCAAAAATTGCGAATAATTCGAAAATACGAAAATAAAGGGTATTTGAAATACGAATAATTGTATAAAAATAAAAACACAGATTTGGTGGGGTTTGACGTCCCGGTGGGGTCCCGGTGTACTGATTTTTGAAACCCGGAAACGATCCCTAAATTACCAGAAAAACCTGAAAACACCTAAAATACATTCAAACGCGCATAAATTGAAATAAAACGAGTATCTTAATAAAGACGCTAATAAATACGCGTCCCGATTGCAGATAGATTTATATAATTGCAGTTTTAACACATATTATTCAATCAAAAATTTTCTGGCCCGCACGGAAACACACATAACAGCTATAACATCTAATAGCATGACAATAATCACTTTAAATTTATAAAACACATAATATTTATTTATTTAATATAAAATATTCACGTAATTTTACCGGATATTACAGGATCCTTCCTGGAAAAAGGAGAGGTAGATTAGAGACATGATTTAGTAATCCTTGTGAGGAAACTCTGACTATTAAAAGTCATGAGCTGTGTGGTGTGAGGAGTAGTGAGACTACTTTAAAAGAATATAGAGATTAATGTTGGAACAACATGATCTCGACCCTGCGTTTTATGACATGAAACTAAAGAGTGTGAACAGAACATTAACCTTAATCGCTACGGCGCGAGCGATTCAAATCCACATCTTCTACTATATTCCCTGATTCTCCTTGGATGAAGTGTGGGCTTCGATCTACCAAGGTGTACCTCTCCTTGAAGCTCCGAAATTCCAAAACCCTAGCTAGCTCCTTGAGAAAAAATGACTGCCTCTCTCAAACCCTGGGATCTTATTTCGTTTTTGAGTTCTCGTGTTCTCACGTTCACGCCACATCTGGCTTCAGGAGAATTAGAATGTTAATAGGCTACAGTAGGGATCATGGAAAATTAGGTCGGGACTCCCAATGACATTCTGGGCCATGCCCAATGTCATTAAATATTAATTCAATCCACTGAAGAATTAATATTTTCACTACCTTTCCTAATTCTGAAAATTAATTATTTAATTTGTCTCCCATATTATTTGCTTTTTAAATTTCCCATGTTTAAGATATCGCATGCCCATTAATTAAATTAATTCATGACAATAATTTAATCAATATCTTTTATCCTTGATCATCCACTCAACCTTATAATTATGCAAGAACAAATCTGCCTGCATGACTAAAGCATAATTATCTTTATGAGCTTTCAAGAGGACATCATCACCCAAATATATTTTTCAGACACGATTTTCTTTTATAGTCAATATCTCACTCTGTATATAATGTCATTGCCCAATACATAAATTCGTAATTTAAATAAATTACTTAATGTATGAATCAAGGCATGTGCATTAAATACAAGCGTCAATCACTATATCCGGATTAAGAACCTAAGCAATAATAATATCATAGAATCTTAGTTCTTCTTTATTGTCAGAATAAAAAAAAGAATTATTCTACTATTTTGATCCCGTTCAATATACACAAAGCATACAAGCATTATTCAATAGTAAAGATATACTATTTCTAAATAATACTTCAGCCCTTCCAGTGGTTTGTCTAACGCCACTTAGACTGTGAACCTTTATTATATTATATAAGGAGCTTGACAATCTAATCTTCTGCTATCCCATTTGATACTAGATTGTCTACAATATATAATATACAGACAATGTGAAAATATGCATTCAAGATTCTCAAATGATTATTATAATAGTATATACTTCAAATGAATAGGTCTGTATAAACCCTAACAATCTCCCACTTATACCCAAGCTATTCTTTGAGTATATCAGTGTTTATTAAAATCAATCCACTACCAACTATATAACTGTGTGACCAAGTGTCTGACTCTTATCGCTTCCACGTGCTCCTGAAAAGCCTTGGCTGGTAAGCTCTTCGTGTAAGGATCTGTCCGGTTATCCTTTGACGCTTATCAACCACAATAACATCTCCTCGCTTAACGAACTGCCGTATGAGGTGATAGTTACGCTCTATGTGTTTTGCTTCCCTATGGGCCCGTGGCTCCTTGGTATTCGTCCCAACACCAGTATTATCATAATAAATCGTGACTTGCCGTGGCAAATTAGTAACTACATCCAAATCCACGAGGAAGTTTCGGAACCATATAGCCTCTTTGGCTGCCTCAGAGGCTGCCACATACTCGGCTTCCATGGTTGAGTCTACAATGTATTTCTGCTTCACACTCCTCCATTTTATGGCTCTACCTCCCAAAGTAAAAACACATCCCGAGGTGGACTTTCTCTTATCCTTATCTGTTTGGAAATCTGAATTAGTATATCCCAGAGGCAACAAACCCGAGGACTTGTAAACTAACATATACTCCTTAATTCTATGCAAGTACTTGAGTAATATTTTTACTGCACTCCAATGTTCCCATCCTGGGTTTGACTGGTATCGGCTAAGCATGCCCACGACAAAACAGATATTAGGTCTCGTACATAACATATCATACATTAGGTTCCACATGCCGAAGCATAAAGAACTGCCTTCATGTTCTCTATCTCCTTAGGTGTCGAAGGGCACTGACTCTTTGATAGAGAAACTCCATGTCTGAAAGGTAAATTACCCTTCTTGGAGTCCTGCATGTTAAAACGAGCTAATACGTCATCTATGTAGGGCTCTTGAGATAAATCCAATATCCTTTTCTTGCGATCCCTTATAATTTTGATCCCAAGGATGTATACTGCTTCACCTAAGTCGTTCATTTCAAATTGTTTGAACAACCATGCCTTTATTGAAGACAACATCTTAACATTATTTCCAATGAGTAAAATGTCATCAACATATAGCACTAGAAAAACCACTGTATTTCCCTCACATCTATTATACACGCATGCTTCGCTTGGACTTTGATCAAAACCATATGACTGGACTTCCTGATCAAAATGAATGTTCTAATACCTAGAAGCTTGTTTAAATCCATAAATAGACCTCTTAAGCTTACATACACGATGCTCTTGGCCTTCTTTAATGAATCCCTCTGGTTGCTGTATATAGATGGTTTCTTTAAGACTTCCATTAAGGAAAGTTGTCTTGACATCCATTTGCCAAATCTCATAATCGAGATGAGCTGCTATAGATAAAAGAATACTAATTGACTTAAGCATGACCACTGGTGAAAAGATTTCCTCATAATCGATACCTTCTTTCTGGATATACCCTTTCGCAACAAGTCTTGTTTTCCATGATTTCACCCTTTTATCCGATCCCCTCTTTTTCTTGTAGATCCACTTACATCCAATAGGTTTTATACCTTTGGGTGGTTCCACGAGCTCCCAGACCTGATTAGAATACATCGATTCCATCTCAGATTCCATTGCCTTTTTCCAAAGATCTGCATCTTTGTCTTGTAGTGCATCTTTGTATATCCAGGGATCATCATCATGTTCACCAGAGACCAAGTCCGAAGAATCTCCCAAAAACATGAATCTATTAGACTGTCGAACAACCCTCCCACTACGACGAGGCACTGGTGTGATATTAGTGACATGTTGTGCATTTTGTTGTGGCTGTTCTACCTGTACTATAGGTTTCTGGGTATTATCTGTCCCTCCCACTAGTTCCTCTAAAACGATACTACTCATGGGTTTGTGATTCATTATATAGTCTTGCTCTAAGAATCTAGCATTGATGCTAACAATGACATCCCGATTCTTCGAACTATAAAATAAATAATCTTTTGTTCCCATGGGGTAGCCTACAAACAACCTTACTTCTGTACGAGATTTTAATTTAGTCACGTTCTTGTTCAGTACATGTGCTGGACAACCCCATATCCGAATGTGTCTTAGACTCGGTTTGTCCCCAATCCACAATTCTAAGGGGGTTTTAGGAACCAATTTAGAAGGGACTAGATTCAGAAGATAAGTTGTTGTTTCTAAGGCATGTCCCTAAAATGACTTGGGTAAATCTGAATAACTCATCATCAATCTAACACTCTCTAGAAGAGTCTGGTTCCTTCTCTCCGCTACACCGTTCTGCTGGGGTGTGCCTGGTGTAGTTAACTGGGATTCTATCCCATTATATGATAAATATTCTCTAAATTCTCCAAACAAGTATTCTCCACCACGATCTGATCGTAGTGCCTTGATACTTTTATTAAGTCGCTTCTCCGTTTTAGCTTTGTACTCTTTGAACTTCTCAAAGCACCCAGACTTACGGCGCAACAAATAAATGTACCCATATCTAGAATAATCGTCAATGAATGTGACGAAATACTCATAACCACCTCTTGCTTGGATATTTATAGGTCCACATAAATTAGTGTGAACTAATTCTAACACTTCTTTGGCTCTATTCCCCTTTGTCTTGAAATGTTTATTAGTCATTTTACCTTCCAAGCAGGATTCACAAACTGGAAATGGCTCCACTGCCAATGAGCTTAAAGGCCCGTCTGCTACCAGTCTTTGAATCCTCCTCAAGTTAATATGACCTAATCTCAAGTGCCAAAGATATGTTTGGTTCAAACTAGAAGGTTCCTTTCTTTTAGTAGAGGTAGAAGATGTGTTGTTCAATTCCCTATATTGTAGTTGTAGTGCAGGTTGACTAGGATTAATTATATACAAATTGTCTTGCAATGTACCAGAACATATAATTCGTTTATTCATCATAATAGAAACATTACGATCCAAACAAACATTATAACCATCCATAGCAAGTTTAGAAACCGAAATTAGATTTCTTCTAAAAGAAGATACATAAAGACAATTGTTCAAAACCAAAATCCTATCAGAACCAAAAGATAAATGAATAACTCCTACTGCAACTACTGCTACTTTCGTAGCATCTCCCATGAACACGTATATCTCACCATCTCCAAGCATTCTGGATAGCTAGAATCCTTGCATAGAATTACAAAATGATCAGTGGCTCCTGTATCTACACACCAAATGTTTGTAGATATAGCCGCTACATATATTTCTGTAACTAGAGAAAAAGACATATCTGTAAAGCATAATGTAATGTAACATGTAATCGAGGATTTATAACTCAACATGAAAACAGAAACATATAAACAATATTAAACTGTGAAGCACAGGAACCCTATAGATGAAGACAGAATAACCACAAAGAACCAAATGATGAGATTGATTTCTTAAGTTCGCCAACAGATCATGGGAAGAAGTTCATTGTCATGTTCAAGCAGCCATGAAGAATAAGACATCAAGAGACTTTAAGCATCAGTTTCATGCATTGATTTCAAGTGTTATAGATCAAGGATTCAGTGAAAGAAGCAATGGATAAACACCAATCTGTATCAACTCAAAAACACAAGACAAATTGAATTAGGATCCTCTCAATGCTAGTTGTTTGTGAACCAGACCAGTGCACCAAACATCAGTATTCAAGAAAGTATTTTGATTCAATTACAGAAGGAAATGATTGATATATTGAAGAATGGTTTGACAAGAGAAAAAATACTCTAAGTCATAACAGCCCTCTCAACAGGTCGCCAAAGGAGTCCCAGTCGCCACAGAAATAGACTAAGTGTCTATCTGGTCGCCATAGGAGTCCTAGTCGCCACAGAAATAGACTAAGTGTCTATCTGGTCGCCATAGGAGTCCTAGTCGCCACACAAATAGACTAAGTGTCTATCAGTCGCCATAGAACTCTGTCGCCACAGATTTTAGTCACCACAGAAAAAGGCACAAGGGAACTGTCACCACAGAGCTTAGTCGCCATAGAGAAAGGCACGGGGGATACTGGTCACCACAGAGCTCAGTCGCCATAGAAGTGTTGTTCATTGATTTCAAATGCAGCAAAGTTTAATGAAATGTGTGGACAAAAATAGGCCACCTGTCCATTGAATTTGAAAGACTACAAAGCAGCAATTGAATGTATTCATTCAGTTAGTTATCTTCTTCAACAAATACAGAAAGCTTACGAGAGCTCCATTAAAGCTTCACATTTATTACTCTTGTATACATATTGTTATGCTGCTGAATTTATTGTAGCTAATCAATACTTTGATTAGATTGTAGCAAACTCAAGGTTTATATTAATAAAATAATATATTCCTCGAATTGTTTTGTGTTATTTTGATTCCGTACTTTTAACGAAGAACTTGAAACGAATCGAAAAAGACTGTAGGTATCATATTCAACCCCCCTTCTACGATACTTTGGGACTAACAATTGGTATCAGAGCTTGTTGATTGACATACAAATCAAGATCCGGAGAAAGAAACAAGTTCTTGAAAAATTTCTTGAATTTTCTAAATTTCAAAAATTTTCAATCCTTGAAATTTTTGAACTTTAAATAATTTAATTCCACCAAGATGATGAACAACCAAAGAATTAGAAGTATAAAGGTTCCCCCATTCGATAGAGATAATTACAACCTATGGAAGAAAAAGATGATGCTATTTATGAAAGCCTCGAATCCACTTTACATTGGGATATTACAGAATGGCCCTTATATTTAGATGGAAGTAGTTGCTGAATCCACAACCACAGCCGGTGTAAGAATTCCTTCCTCATCCACTCCTAGGGATCCGTCTAAATATACGGAAACTGACAAGGAGTTGATAAATCTGGACACAAGCCTTCAAATCGTAATTGTGGAATCGACCGATAAAGATATGAGTCATCAACTTCTAGGAAATAACAGTGCGAAAGATATGTGGGAAACCATTGAGATTTTAATGGAAGGTACAGAAGAAGTCAAAGAAAATAGGATGGATATTATGACGACTCAGTTAAGGCATTCAAACTATTACCCAGAGAAGCACCGTCTTCACTCTTTGAGACATATACAAGACTGTTAAGTGAATTAAAGCAGCAAGGGAAAATTTATCCTATACATGAGTCCAACAGAAAGTTTATGCTAACGCTCCCAGTTCACCTGGAATAAAAGAACACATCAATCAGAGAAAGAACAGATTTTATCACTATGTCTCTAGATGTGATCTATAGAAAGTTGAGAACACATGAGCTGGAGCAAGAGTAGAGAGCTATTATCTATGGACCTGGTTCTCTTGACAGTAAGAGTACGACACTTGCAAAAATAACTGCACTTGTAGTTAGTGAACCTGAAGCTCAAGAAAATAAGGTTGCACCCTCCTCAACAATCAAAGAAATTGTAATCGCTGAAATTGCTCATGGTGAGCTAGAGGATGAAAGTGAGTTCTATACTCAAGGAGAACTTGAACAGTTGGAGGACAAATCTATGGCCTATATGGCTGGAAAATTTAGTCATGTTAGATTTAGAAGAAAGCCCAACCATAAACCAAGGGGTTCATTAGGGAGATTTCAGAAAGGAAACTACTCATCAAGGTCAAGCTCCAGAGGAGGCTACAAGTCAAGCTGGATAGACATGAGCAAAACAAGATGCTACAACTGTAATGAGTTAGGGCACTTTGCATCTGATTGCAGAAAACCCAAGGCACCAAAGTCAAATGACTCCTATAAAAAGAAGGAAACTTATGAAGATTTGAAAAGGAAGAATGAGAAGCTGAAACAGAAGCTGAATGCTTATGTGGTAAAGGAAAAGGGAAGAGCATACATTGCTGAAGGAAAAAGCTGTGATGTTACTAATTCAGATGAAGAGGAAGAGTAATCTTATGGCAGACTCTGCAGAGGAATCATCGCAATCATCTCAAGTTCCTGAACTTACCACTATAGATATGGTTGTGTCTGAATACAAATCTATTGTGCATGAACTTAATTTAGAATTTATAATGTTCATACAAGCATGCTTGCATATAAAATGGAAAATGATAAGTTAGTTCTTAAATCTGAGAGTTTAACCTCTAGGAATGAAGATTTAGAATTGCTTGTAGTTGGACTAGAAGACCTTAAGCAAAAGAATGAATATCTAGAAAATAAGGTTAAATGCAATGCAGACATAGAAGCCATTCTTAGAACCCAAATTGCTGACTTAGAAAAGAAGTTACAGGCGTTTAAGAATACAGCTTTGACTCAGAAGGAGATAATAGATAGTCAAAGATTTAAATCTAAGACTTCAATAAGACTTGACTATTCTAAGCTAAACAGTAAGAAATATAGTGGCACATCTGAGATAAACATGTTTGTCTCAGAAAAGGTTCCATATGTTATTAAGGATGCTGTATCTCCGTTATTCACTAAGTTTGTTTCAGAACCTTTGGATTAAGTAAGTTTGCTAATCAATGAGGAATTGATTGCTGAAGATAGAGAGAAGGAAGAGGAATCCCCTAAGACTCCTAAGGTTCCAGCTAGTAAAGCTAAATCCATAGCTGACCCAGGTAATAAGGTGGATAGTAAGGAACCTAACACACCTAAGAAACCAGACCCAATAGTTAACTCTAAGACTGGTGAGGGTGCTAATGTTAAGACTAAGAAGAATAAAAATGGCAAGATAGGTGTAAATAAGAAATCTGATTTTGCATCTTACTCATCTGCATCTAGGAAGTTATGTAATAATTGCAATTCTGCTGCACATCTTACACATGCATGCACTAAAGCTAAAGTAGAATCTGTTACATCTTCTAGTATGCCTTCCATGCCTAACATGCCTAGCTTTCATGAACCCTGTGGTGTAGTTGGATGTATGCCATGTGCATTTGTTACCATGTCTAAATATTTTAAAGCTTATTATGCAACTGCTAGCACTTGCACTGACACTAAGACAAGCATGGGTAATGAGTACACACAGGCTAAGACTGTAGTACCTCCTATCTCTAAGTCTAACATCTCTGATAAGACTAGCACTGAGAAGGAGTCAATCAAAGTGAAAGCTAAGCCTGTTAAGGTTTCATTTGTTGATACTGTTTCTACCCTTAAACCTTCAGGACCCAAGAAAGCTTGGGTACCAAAGTCTTCTTAATCAATCTGTGTTTGCAGGGTAAGGTGAGAAAGGAAAATATCATGTGGATTCTGGACAATGGGTGTTCTAGGCACATGACAGGAGAAAAGTCCCTGCTCACAGGAATGGTTGAGAAAGCTGGCCCTATAGTTACCTTTGGAGATGACAGTAAAGGATTTACTAAGGGATATGGCAATTTGAAAATTGGTAATGTCATCATTGAAAACATCTCTCTTGTAGAAGGATTAAAGCATAATCTTCTGAGCATAAGTCAGTTTTGTGATAGGGGATACAATGTTGATTTTAGAATAGAAAGATGTTTGATCACTCACAGGAAAGATGAGAAGCTTGCTTTACAGGGAGTAAGGAAAGGTAATCTGTACGTAGCTGAATTGAAGTCTACCTGTGATGGAGTAATTAGATGTTTCTACAGCAAAGCTTCATCGGAACTAAGTTGGCTATGGCACAAGAAGCTCTCACACTTGAACTTCAAGACAATGAACTCTCTGATTAAGAGAGAGCTAGTGAGAGGACTACCACAGATGGAATTCTGTCAAGAAGGACTCTGTGAAGCATGTGAAAAAGGGAAATCAAAGAAAGCATCACACAGAAGCAAGGAAATAACAAGTATAACTGAACCTCTTCAGTTGATTCACATGGATTTATTTGGTCCAGTGAACGTATTGTCACTATCAAGGAAAAGATATGCTTTAGTGATGGTCGATGACTTCTCCAAATACACATGGGTGTTGTTTTTACAATCCAAGGATGAAGCACCTCATCTGATAGTGGATCATATAAAGAAGATTGAGATGGAAGCGAAATTACCTGTTAAAAAGATCAGATCAGATAATAGGACAGAATTCAAGAATGCATTTCTAAATAAATTTTTCACAGAGAAAGGTATTTCGAGACAATATTTAGCTCCAAGGACTCCACAACAAAATGGGGAAGTAGAAAGGAAGAATTATACCTTGGTCGAAGCAGCAAAGACTATGCTAAGTGAATCAAGACTTCCTACCTACTTCTGGGCTGAAGCTGTCAACACAGCATTTTACACTCAAAATCGTACCCTGATTAATAAAGATCATGACAAGACTCCTTATGAGATAATGGCTGACAAGAAACCAGCACTGAAATAATTTCGTGTGTTTGGTGCTAAATGCTTTGTGCTAAAAGAAGGAAATGAACATCTAGGAAAATTTGATGCTAAAGCAGAAGAAGGCATATTTCTTAGCTATTCTCTGGAATCTAAAGCTTACAGGGTTTATATGATTACTGGTCAGAAGGTGATTGAAAGCTTTAATGTAACATTCGACGAAACCAAACTGGAAAGCCTGCAAAGAGAAAAGGATTCTGAATCTCTGGAATTTGAAAACTTATCAGATGATCCTTTGGAGATAATAGAACCTGAGATTGCTAGATCTGTGCCTATAATATATGGAAATGTTGATTCAGGAGCAAGTGGTGATAATGGTGGAAACAATGATCATGATAATCATTCAGGAACCCCATCAAGAACCACTACAAACAGATCAGAATCATCCAGTCATGGTGACAATAACTCAGGGGGAGCAGGAAGAGGATCTACAGTTCACACTCAACATCAGACTGAACAAGGGGAAATATCAAGATCATATCTGCCTCGTCAAAGAGTTTGGAACAGAGACCATCCCTTTGAGTTGATCATTGGTGATCCTGACACAGGAGTAAGAACTAGACATGCCACTCAGAATGAATGTCACTTTTCAGGGTTTCTGTCAGAAATGGAACCTAAGAAAGTAGATGAGGCACTAGAAGATACAGATTGGGTTACTGCTATGCAAGAAGAACTCAATTAGTTTGAGAGGCAGAAGGTATGGAAGCTGGTACCCGGACCAAAGGACAAGTCAGTGATAAGCACTAAATGGGTATTCAGGAATAAGCTAGATGAAGATGGCATTGTAACAAGAAACAAATCCAGACTGGTAGCTAAAGGCTACTCTCAAGAAGAGGGTATAGACTATGATGAAACCTATGCACCAGTGGCTAGACTTGAGGCAATCAGGATGTTTCTGGCATTCACAACACATTCAGAATTCAAAGTTTATCAAATGGACGTGAAGAGTGCATTCATGAATGAGGAGCTAGAAGAAGAAGTGTATGTGGAACAACCTCTAGGTTTTGAAGATCAAAATCTGGCTGATTTTATATACTTTCTATTCAAAGCTCTCTATGGTCTTAAGCAAGCTCCAGGGACATGGTTTGACACTCTCTCTGAGTTTTTACTTGAAAATGGTTTTACTAGAGGTGTCATAGATAAAACTCTGTTTCATAAAATGCATAAATATGATATGATATTAGTTTAAGTATATGTTGACGATATTATATTTGGTTCTACTAATGATGATCTTTGCAAGAGATTCTCTAAGCTAATGTAGAGTAAGTACGAGATGAACATGATGGGAGAATTGAACTATTTTCTTGGATTACAATTGAGTCAAAGGAAAGATGGTATATTCATTTGTCAATCCAAGTATATCAGAGAACTTCTTAAGAAGTATAATCTGGATGATTCAACTCCAGCAAAGACCCCCATGCCAACAGCCTCCAAGCTTGATCAGGACAAAACTGGTAAGAAAGTTGACATCACAAGCTACAGAGGTATGATAGGCTTATTACTCTATCTCACACCAAGTAGACCAGATATTATATTTGTAACATGCTTATATGCTAGATTTCAAGCTGAACCAAAAGAGTCTCATCTTATAGCTGTTAAAAGAATATTTAGGTACCTTAAGGAAACTCCAAATCTTGGAATTTGGTACCCTAAAGGTACAAGTTTTGACCTAGTTGGCTATACAGATTCAGATTTTGTAGGTTGTAAGATTGACCGGAAAAGTACATCAGGAAGCTGTCAGTTTCTTGGGAGAAGATTGGTATCTTGGTATAGCAAGAAGCAGCACTCAGTATCCATATCAACTGCTGAAGCTGAATACATAGCTGTTGGGAGCTGTTGTGCTCAAATCTTGTGGATGAGGAACCAACTCCGGGATTATGGTCTGTTGGTATCAAAGATCCCAATATTCTGTGACAATACAAGTGCAATAACAATCTTAAAAAATCCAGTTTAGCACTCGAGAACAAAGCACATTGATATCAGGTATCACTTTATCAGAGATCATGTCACAAATGACATTGTGGACATCTTCACCAAACCACTTGATGAAAACACTTTCTCTAAGTTGGTTAGTGAACTTAGGATGTTAAATCTTTCTAATTAACTTTAGAAGTCAATAACTGCAATTTATCCTAGTTAAATTCACTTGTTATTTAATTTTAATATCTTAAGGACATCTAAATTTACATGCCATTAATTATTTCTCGTAATTCAATCATTTATGTGCTTGCATATAATATATATATATATATGTTTGAGCATATTCATATTGATAAAGCTATTTAATTTAATTTCAGTAGACTTTAAATAATTAATATTTAAAGGGGTTCATTGAAATTAATATTAAAATAATGCAGCATAATCATTTTTCACAAAAATATAGTATTATCAATAAAATGATAATATTTGTATAAGTAGTGAAATATAATTATGATTTATTATTTGTTATAAACATTCTTTTCAATGAATATATTTTAAAAAGATGTATAAAATAAATTTCAGCAGCTCAGAGGTTGTTGGGTCGCAACATGAGTCTTAGACTTAGAAATTTTCTAAGTACAACTCATCTGTGTCGCCACAGAGAGAAAGACTTAGAAATTTTCTAAGTAAAACTCGTCTGTGTCGCCATTGAGAGTTAATACTCAGAATTATTCTAAGTACAACTCTCTTGTGTCGCCATAGAGGATCTACTTAGAATTTATCTAAGTGTAATCCCTCCGTGTCGCCACAGAAGGATCCCAAGCACCAACACTTCTCTGTGGTCACTACAGAGACACTACAGTGCTCCGTGGTCACCACAGGAAGCTGTCGCCACATAACACTCAGTGCTTTTGTTTGTTGCTGGTTGTGTTGTGAGTATATATACACATAATTCACTTCTTTTCGATTATATACACACAACAACAAGAATCGCAGGAGGGAAGAAATTTTGTTTTGATCAAATCAGTAACAGAACTCTGCTAAATTTTTTAATTTTTGTAGATTTTGAAAGCCCATAACACAAAGATCATTTTGAGTCCAGATTCGACAACTTTCACCGAGTATTTTTGAAGATTGAATTACTTAGTTGTTGCTTATTTAAGGCTTTGTTTGGAAAAACTGTTACTTGATTTTTTCTTAATTTAATTTTTAAGGCCTTGTTTGGTTAATCTCTTAAAAAGTGTTTTTTTGTGGTCAATTTATTTATCTCATAATTCGAAGGGCACAAATAAATTTGTTTTAAATCCAAATTTTATTCTCATTTTAATTAAATGGCGAATAATATTCAGATTCCAAAAATAAATTTTGTTTCTATTATTGAACGTGATCCAGTTAAAATGGCACATTTTGAAACATGGATCCGTTTTCTAAATAAACACTCAATTGTGCGCTTCGCATTAACTACTAATGTGAAATTGAATGTTAAGCTTCTCAGGCATGTGCATACAACAACTACAAATTCTTCTGATGATGAACAATTGGCCTTTTCCTTTGTAATTGGTGATGATACAATCAGAATCACAGAGGACGACTTAAATGAACATCTTCAGCTACCTCGTGATAATTTTGATGACATTCCAGAAGACTGGGAATTACTCAGCTTTTTCAGAGCAATAAGGAACACATTGACATGGAATGACGACCTTCCAAAGCACTTCAACAAAAGTCATCTTCCAAAGGAATGGAATCTGTTCTTCAATATATTGTCTTACTTCTTGGCTCCCAAGACTGCTGGATTCCACGGGCTGACTATTTTCAATCAAGTTGTTGGGGTTGCTATCACAAATAATCTTCGCATCAACTTTGGGCGGTTATTCATGAAGCACATTTTGGAGAACCAATCTCATCGTCAAAACTTTGTCTTACACACAAGATTTCTTCAGATTGTGCTCAATGGAAAACTGTCAGAAGCTCAAAAGACATCAACTCACAGTGACATCTTGGAAGATCCTCCTATCTTGTCTCCACTGATAGTGACTAAATTGTACAAGAAAAGGAACTATTCAAATACAAACGTTGCTTTCCTAACAGGCCACATGATAGATGTCTTTGCTACTATCAATGCTTAATATGAAGAAGAAGAAGCTGAAGATGAACCTCAAGCTGAAAATGAACCACAGGAAAACATTGCTCATGAACCTGAAGAAAACGTGAATGCAGAAACAGATCAACCTGATCCTGAGCATGGTGATCAAACAGAGGCTGAAGTTGAACCAGAGCAAGAAGTTGAACCTAAAAATTCTCCACAACCTCAACCTGAAGCTGCTAGTCCACCTCCTCAAGCTGCTGAGTCTACTCACTCTAATACATCTGTCTACAGACCAGCTTTCTCAGGTATGGGTACTTCTGCTATGAGTAATACTCTTGAAGCATGCTCTGATTTCATTATTATAGATCAATTACATCTTGACACACATCACACACAACTACTTATTAAAGAAGTAGATAGGAGAGGGAGTGAATTTGGCACACCACAAGTTCATAACCACCCTCTAGAGCCCAGTCAAACAACTTCAACTCTCCTAGCTCAAACCCTAGAGTATAAGGACCCCATGCATATAGAGGGAGAAACTGCACTAGATGCAGCAAATAAGGAAGGTACTTTGAGAGAACCCACAACTTTGTCTCCTTTGAAGCAAAGAAGTGAATTTCCTGAGACAACTGTAAACCTCTAGGTATCTTCTCAAAAGGATTCTCTGGCTAAAAAGGTAACTAAACAGTTACTAGATCTATCTTCTCAACAAGGTAGATCTATTGAAATTCGCCCGGCGGCCACGACATCCTGTAACGAGTCAAATACTCTATCCAATATCCAAGCTCTTGAAGCATTAAATAAGTCGATTATAAGAGTTCTATTTGGTGAGGAAGTATTGACGAAAACAGGGCATTCAACCATTTTACAGTTGGAATATCCTGTTAAAGGTCCTTTAATGGATCAACTGCCTATACAGGTATTAGGAGAGAGTGCTGTAAATGCTGCCAAACCTAGCACAACACTTACCTCCCCAGGACTAATAAACCTGGATGCATCTGCGGATAGTGGATCCGATATAGGAGCGGATCAGCAACCCATTGGTGATGAACTAGATTTAACTAGTGAGCCTAAGGGGAATGTATCTTCACAGATACAAGGGGAAGTTGGGGATCAGATGCCAAATATGACGGCCCCAGTGCTCCTCCCAGAGATTCTAACTCTGGATTAGTCATCTCCTGATGACAGGAAACTTATCTCAGACAAGGATTGGGAATTACGAACTCCCATTGCACCACTACTGACCTCCTTAAAGATGGATCCAGTGTCTTCTGCAGGTACACTTGGAACTTGGAGCTTTGAGCAGAGTGAACATGTGAGAACGAGTGACACACATGACCCTAAACCGAGTGATAGATTGCTGAGCGATACACTGCAAGAAGCCTGTGAGACACCTACCATTCAAACTACACTTATAGATCTCTCAAACTATGTCACTAAATCCTATCTTGAAGAGTAGCTGGCTTTCAAAGACAACTATCTCAAAGAACAACTGGCTCTTAAAGATCAATATTTTCAGATAGAGCTATCTCTCAGGGATCATCAGATCGCCAGTCTTTCTGATCAACTTGAACATCAACAAGCAGCTTTCACTAGCTTACGGGAATTTGTTGAGCGGTCTCTCTCTCTTACAGGAAAAGGAAAAGCAATTTCCAACACTGAGCTAAAGCTCTCAGTTAGAAAGCAAGCGCCTATCCCGGTCTCATCTGAAGCAGCTCTTGCCAGTACTGGGCCAATAACCTCAGTCAGTAAGCAACTGCCTGTTTCTCTTGAGATCCCTGTTTCAACCTTACATGCTCAATCAACACCAGCTCTGAAGGATAACCCAACTGAGGGGGAGAAAGGGTTAGTTAAACAAGAAAAAGTAGATGTTGCTGTCAATCTACTTCAAGATGCCTTTCAGACTACTGGTACTTATGATGAATTTGGAGATGAGATGGAGGAAGAACGAGAAGAGAGAATTGATGAAAGGGTGCTCCTTAAGGAAAGATTTTCTAAGGAGAGTGCAACATCTCAGGGGGAGCAATCAGGACATCTGAGCCAAATCATAACAACTCAGAGAAATCTGTTGTCTCAGATATATGCTCCAAAACCCTTATTCTCTGAAGGTGAACTAGAAGAAGGTGAAATAGATGAAAGTGATGTTCCGATGGGGTGTGAGCCAAGATTCGAGGAAGTGGCTATAGAAGAAAGAAAGATTATCTCTGAGGATGAAGAGTTTGAAGATGAAGATGCTTTCTCAGACGACTGTTTGTTCTATGGACTTCTAGAGAAAATAAATCGCTCTTATATAAAGATTCAAGAAGAAATAGAAAGATTAAAATCAAGAATTCAAAGATCCATTCAAAGAAGGAGGAACAGAGAAGAGAGAGAAGCATATATTCGAGCTAACAGAAAAGGAAGCAAATGAGAAGAAATAAAGAAGAAAATGGACAAACCAGAAATATATCACTATTCAGACCCTGGTAACTCTAATCTATTGAGAACTGTGGAGCATTACAGAAAGACATATGAAAACATCCATGAGTTCTATGATCAGTTCAACAAAGTAATTACTAGAACTACTGTGAACATTCTGAAGAATGGATGGAAGATCACTATCAATCAGAGAGATGGTCTACAGATGAAAGTGTCTACCAGTGTACTAAAGAAGTTGAACATTGTTGAACTATTTTTCTTAGCCTCAAAAATCCCATGGTTGAAATCGAATGAGAATGAATATTTCAGAGACAAACTTTGGAGAATGATGATGAATGTATCTCCTCAAGCCTTTTTGTATCCATTCGTGATCAAAGTAGTTACGGTTGGCAGGTTGCAAAATATCACTATGTCTGACCAACATCTGAGATCCATTCGATATCTACAACTCACTTTCCTTGAAAGTCAACTCAGGAGTAAAAGAGCAAAACTGGAGGCACCAGGAGTTAAAAGATCAGAAGCAGACCTTAAAGATGCTAAAGTTCTATATGCTTACAGACTCAATGACAAAATGATCAGGGATACATAGAAGGACATGAAGAAAGTTGGAAGAGCTTATCATGAGATAGTGTTGATTAATGGAGAACCATATATGAATCTTCTAAAATACAGTAAACCTATCATCAGCACTAACAGTGAAGGGAAACTAGTCTTTCAGATTAATCAAGCAAAGATCAAGATCAATGATTTCAGAACAAGCTCATCAGAATCAATTTATCAAACCTTAATGGACGTCAAGCTCTCCACATGTAAGGATGATAAAATTGCATTGATCCCAATCATAAGGATACTTGATGATGTATTGGAAGAAGAGCCAATTAATGACACCAATAGAGTACGAGGACATCCTAAAAGGATACCAGTCTTTAAACTGTCCATAAAATCATCACTATTATTTGATCTTGTTCCTAAATGCACCAAAGTCAAATATCTTGAGATAATGCTGCATGAACTGAATAATCCACCTCCAGTCAATGCACTTAAAATAGAAGCTCGTGATTGCGTGCAAGCTAGATTGAATGAGCTGAAAGAGTCTCCTCCAAAATCTTCAGACCCCAAGAAGAAAGCCTCTAAGAGAAAATCTGATCAGCTTCAGGAAGGAGAAGGAAGCAGGAAGCAGAAGAGAACAAGAACAAAGAAGACATAAAATATATGTTCAGGCTAGAGGAACACTTCTTTGTAATTTGTATGTTAAGAGATCTGGAAATGAATATGTAATCCAGAATGTATTTAATATCTTTATCTGTTTTATAGTTCGTACTTTTTCTTCTTATCAGTTGAGTTATCCTTAGGAATTTGCTTGTCGAACTCTAATAATCAAATAGGGGAGATTGTAAAGTATAATGTAATGTAACATGTAATCGAGGATTTATAACTCAACATGAGAATGGAAACAGATAAACAATATTAAAATATGAAGCACATGAACCCTACAGATGAAGACAGGATAAACACAAAGAACCAAATGATGAGATTGATTCCCTAAGTTCTCCAACAGATCATGGGAAGAAGTTCATTGTCATGTTCAAGCAGCCATGAAGAATAAGACATCAAGAGACTTTAAGCATCAGTTTCATCCATTGATTTCAAGTGTTACAGATCAAGGATTCAGTGAAAGAAGCAATGGATAAACACCAATCTGTATCAACTCAAAAACACAAGATAAATTGAATTAGGATCCTCTCAATGCTAGTTGTTTGTGAACCAGACCAGTGCACCAAACATCAGTATTCAAGAAAGTATTTTGATTCAATTATAGAAGGAAATGATTGATATATTGAAGAATGGTTTGACAAGAGAAAAAATACTATAAGTCATAACAGCCCTCTCAACAGGTCGCCATAGGAGTCCCAGTTACTACAGAAATAGACTAAGTGTCTATCTGGTCGCCATAGGAGTCCTAATCGCCACAGAAATAGACTAAGTGTCTATCTGGTCGCCATAGGAGCCCTAGTCGCCACACAAATAGACTAAGTGTCTATCAGTCGCCATAGAACTCTGTCGCCACAGAGTTTAGTCACCACAGAAAAAGGCATAAGGGAACTGTCACCACAGAGCTTAGTCGCCATAGAGAAAGGCACATGGGATACTGGTCACCACAGAGCTCAGTCGCTATAGAAGTGTTCATTGATTTCAAATGCAGCAAAGTTTAATGAAATGTGTGGACAAAAATAGGCCACATGTCCATTGAATTTGAAAGACTATAAAGTAACAATTGAATGTATTCATTCAGTTAGTTATCTTCTTCAGCAAACACAGAAAACTTACGAGAGCTCCATTAAAGCTTCACATTTATTACTCTTGTAAACATATTGTTATGCTGTTGAATTTATTGTAGCTAATCAATACTTTGATTAGATTGTAGCAAACTCAAGGTTTATATTAATAAAACAATATATTCCTCAAATTGTTTTGTGTTATTTTAATTCCGTACTTTTAACGAAAAACTTAAAACGAATCGAAAAAGATTGTAGGTATCGTATTCAACCCCCCTTCTACGATACTTTGGGACTAACAATATCAATATTGTTTGTCTGTCTAGGAAGAGGACAATCCTGTTTCTAGTGATCCAACTGCTTGCACCTGAAGCACTTTCCCTTAGGATTTTTCACACCACCTTGAACTCCCACTGCCTTCACAACTTTCTGTGTCTGAGCCTTTTTCTTCTTCTTCTTCATACATTTCGGCTTGGAGGAAAAACCTTTCTCAGCCACATTCACTTGAACACTTTGCCAAAATAATCCTTCAGCTGTCTGAATTTCCGTTAAGAGTTCCGCGAGACTATACAACCTCTTGTACATGTTGTAATTCAAGTGAAACTGCTCAAAACTCTTTGACAAGCTCATAAGGATAATGTCAATCTGGGTTTTCCCGTCAAGTTCAGCACCAAGGATCTCTATCTCATTCATATGTGACATTATCTTGAGAACACGATCCCCTACAGTCGCTCCTTCAGCCATCTGAGTGTTCATTAAAGCCTTCATGGCTACTTGCCTAGCAGCCCTATTCTGATCTCCAAAAAGTTCCTTGAGATTAAAGAGCATATTTGCAGCAGTGGCCATAGACTGATGCTGATATTGCAAAACACCTGACATTGCTGCCAGAATGTAACATCGCGACATCTCATCAGCCTTAATCCACCACTTATAATACTCTTTCTCATCTTCAGGAACATCAACAACAGGCTGATCTGGCTTGGGTTCATAAGTGAAAAACCTTTACTCCTCAACAGTCAACACAATGTCCAAATTTTGTTTCCATTCAATGTAGTTATGTCCGGTAAGTTTGTTATCCTTAAGTATGGTGAACAGTGGATTGAAGCCCATTGTATCCCGAAAATCATGCATAAAAACATCATATAACACATAAAGGGTCCATTAAATATTAAGACCTATTGGTTCCTCTAACAATTATTAAAATTAATGCACTAACATTTAAACACCATAAGTTTCTGGTACGCCATGATGTGTGACATGTATACCACCTAAATTTGTTGAAATGTTACTTTGGTCCTATTAGTAAACAATACGCCATATTTTGGTGGTCTATATTATTTTTTATAGCTAAGTGTATACCATCATCAAATCTTAAATTAAACATAATTATACCAGATGCCATCAAATGATATCTTATAATTATCTGAAATCTATGAAACTCGGTATGCCACGATGGGTGACATGTATACCTTGTTAGATATATTTGTGATGTCATGTGTAATATGATTTGTGTTTAGTTTTCAGATGTTAACTAACAGGACAAATCAGTACTTAACTGGAAATCAGTACTTATACTGAAGTCAGGACTTAAGATATCAGAACTTAAGTTATCAGAACTTAAGTTATCAGGAGATAATATCAGGACTTAAGGAAACTTTCAGATAATGCAGGAGGCTGATTGAAAGGAAAGAAGATCAAGACAAACGCAAGAAGAAATATGCATGAAGAAAGAATTCTATGAAGAATATAATACTTGGAAGAAAAGATAACTGATTGATATATTTTAGGAAGCAGAATTATATCTAATATCAATTAGAAGATTATCTTGTAACTGTGTAGTATATGAACACAGGCATAGCGTTTACACTATACGTGTTATCATTATCGAAATATTATTCATTGTAACCCTAGCAGCTCTCGTGATAATTTGTTCATCACTGAGTGAGGACAGTTCCATATTGTAACAAAGTTTATTGTATTGAATAAAATCTGTGTTCTGTTACTTGTGTTCTTTAATTCGATTTGATTGTAGTAAACACTGGATTCAACCCCCTTCTACAGTGTGTGTGACCTAACAAGTGGTATCAGAGTAGATTTGTTAACAAATAAACAGTTTAAGATCCAAAAACAATCATGTCTAAAGAAGAACAAACTCCAACCAAGCCCACCAAAACTAAAGAACCTCCAAAGACTCAAATCCATAATCGATATGAGACTATTAGAGTTCCCATACTGAAACCATCTGAATATCCCATATGGAAGGTGAGGATGTCTATGTTTCTGGAAGCTACAGATCCAGAATACCTTGAAAGAATCAATGAAGGACCACACAAGCCAACCAAGCTCTCTGTTGTAGTTACAGATCAGCCAGCACAGATAGTACCAAAGGAGAAAAATGAATACATAACTGAAGATATCTCATCTATTGCTAAGGATGCAAAGGTACGACATTTGCTGCATAGTGCCATTGATAATTTCATGTTGAAAGGCATATGTCATAGCCTATTCGTTTATTCGAGGATTTAACTCAACTCAAATAAGAATGTAATAAGTAAATAGTGGATCTATCGTCAGAAAGATCTCATATAGTAACATCTGTCAAAGGGTTAAGATACATTATTCATCTACAGACTTGAAGACTTAATTCACTGGAAGAAGCTCAAGAAATTGATCAAGCCTCAGTGATATAAATCAGGATTGTGGACTTAATCAAGTGACAGAGATCTCGTCAGGGTATCAATTAATTACAAGGATTTAGTCTGAAGAAAATCAAGAGTATCAAGGTCAAGACTTGAAGAAACGTCACGGAAGTTAGTCACTCATGAACCAGACAGTACATCGAGTGTCAACATTGAAGTGGTGGAATTGATTCATACTTGACAGTAATTTTCAGAAGATTTTCAGAAGAATGGTTGCTGCTCAAGATTAATATTAATTCTCTATTAATTAATTAAGTCATATAATTTAATTAAGAAAATAAATTATATCTGCAAAGATTAATTTATTGATTAATTGAATTAATTGATTAATTAATTCAGAATTAATATTAAGGATTTTCAGAATTATTATTAGATTAAAATCTATTAATAATTCAGTAAGACAATTTTAATTTGAACTACTATGACAATCGGTATGACAATTGATAGTCATACCGAAAGTCTTGCTAGTTCATTCTGATTGTCTTGCTAGCTATTGGGATTGTCTTGCTAGTTCAAAAGGATAGTCTCACCGAAAGTCCTACCAGTTCAAATGGATTGTCATACCAGTTCATTTGATTGTCTTGCCGAAAGTCTTGCTGAGTAAACTAGATGGTTTTGTTTACTTAAACAAACAGAAACACAGCAGAAGACATCATGCAATAATTCAACAAAAACACAAGTCAAGAACTCAGCAGAAAACAAAGGCTCAACATTTTATTTTTCATCTGCTTTTCTTCAAGATTAAATTTCTAGATTGTAAAGTTAAATCCAATCAACTAGAAATATTTATCTTGTTCTTGTGTATCAATCTAGCGGATTAAAATCCCTAGAACTTAATCTCAAATCGCATTTAGCATTTGATCTTTTAATTACAAAAATAGAAAAAGTTCATGTCGAATTTATTCTAGATTTGTAATAATTGATTTGAGATTAATCCCTTGTAACCGATACCGTAGTTGTAACACCTTTCAAGTTTAATAAAAGTTTTATTTAACTTGAATTTTGTTTCACAATTTTATTCCGTATTTTATTCGATTAAACGGTATTGTTTGCATTCAACCCCCCTTCTACAAACAAATTGGGACCTAACAATTGGTATCAGAGCCTTCTGATTAACGTACAAATCTAGATCCTAGACTTTTGTGTTTCTTTCACTTCTTGAATTTTTTATTCACTCAAAAAATTCATAATGACTACACAAAAAGTTGGAACCGTTAAAATTCCACTTTTCGATAAAGAAAATTATGTTATGTGGAAGAAGAAGATGCTACTGTTTTTACAGGTTGCTAATCCCAAATATTTGCAAGTGTTGAAGAAGGGTCCAAAAATTCCTATGGTTATTGAACCAGAGGTAATAGAAAATGATGTGGTGATCACCAAAGTGAGAACTTATGTGAAGGATCCTGAGGACTTCTCTCCTGCTGAAATAGAAGAAGCTTCCCTAGATGCTAGCCTTCAATTAATCTTAGTAGATTCCCTTAATCCCCTGATGAATAGACATGTGATGAATTGTAAAGATTCCAAACATATCTGGGAAACTATTGAGATTATTAATGAAGGCACATAGGAAGTTAGGGAGAACAAACTAGAAATCCTAACCTCTGAGTATGAATACTTTAAATCCAATCCAGGGGAAGGAATCACTGAAGTGTTTGAGAGGTACAATGCATTGATCAACAACCTGAACATTAATGGTAAATACTATTCCATCAGGGAGGTCAACAAAAAGTTCCTTTTAACACTGCCAACTCATCTCGAACATAGAATCACTGCCATAAGAGAAGCAAGAGATCTGAGTGAGATTTCTTTGGAAAGGCTCTATGGTGTGTTAAAGACTTATGAGTTGGAGCAGATTCAGCAGAAGGAAGTTTACGGGAAAGGAAGAGTGGTCAGCACGTCTACTGCTCTAGTAGCTGATGAACAACAACAACAACCACAATATCAACAACAATCTCAACAGTCAGAAAGAATGGTACAGTCTTCCAAGGTTGAAGATAATGTGATAGTAGCAGAATTTGATTCTCCTACTACAAATCAATCAGGAGATGATTATTATTCCTTGGAAGAACTGGAGCAATTGGAGGATGAGTCAATGGCCCTGATTGTCAAGAGATTCTCAAATGTCAGATTCAAAAGGAATCCCAAGTTCAAGTACAAGTCCAACTACAACAGATTCCAGAAAGGTGGATCTTCATCCTCTAACACCAGCAGTGGTGGGTATAAAACAGGGATGGTTGATGGAAGCACCATTCGATGCTTCAACTGTAATGAGTTGGGACACTTTGCCACAGAATGCAGGAAGCCAAAACAAGCTAGGAAGAACTCTTACGATTCTAATCAGAAGAGTAAATCTGAAAGGGCTTACCTGGCAAAGGGAAGAAGCTGGGATGATACTGACAGTGAAGATGAAGAAGTTGAGAATCTTGCTCTCATGGCTAGTGATGCAAGCACCTCATCGTCAAGAAAAGAGGTAAAATTTACTGATGCTGAATTAGTTTATCATCTAGGAGGTTCCTTAGATTGTGCTCGTCGTGATAATGAATTGTTAAATCAACAAATCAAAGACCTTGAGAAAGAGGTCAATGAATTAAGACTTGTACACATTAATCAAGATAAATTAAAAGATCAAGTGTCTTTTCTAGAGAATAGAGTTGACTGTTATAGAAAACTTGAAACTATTCTTAAAGACAAGATCACTGGTCTTGAGGCTAAGGTTAAAGCTTACTTTAATTCTTGTTCGAAGTCCAAAGAGTTTTACAATAAGCAAGCTGTTAATCAAACATCTGGTATAGGTTATGATTACAATGCTGCTATTGGAAAATTAGGCATAAACACCCCTCCTCATGTCTGTGCTAAAGGCAGGGAAGTACCACATGTGCTTAAGGGTGTTGATGAACCCCTCTATAAAGAATCAATTGCTGAACCATTTGATGAGACCTCTTTTATTATTCAAGAAGAAATCCGTGCTGAAGATAATGCTAATGGGAAAGCTGTCTCCAAGTCAAGTGTGTCAAAAGTTCCAGTCAAGGTTGTGAAAGCAACTGAGACTAACTCAGACACACATGAGTTGGATAACACAAATGCCATGTCTACCATGCATAAGTTACCTATTGTTAATCCTTCTCATAAAGCATGTGGTGTTCCTGATTGTATGTCTTGTGCTTTTAATTTGATGTTTGCTTATTTTAATGGTAAGCATGTTTCTAATGATAAGACTACTCCTCGTCAGCATGTGAATAATAGAAAGCATGATAGGTCTAAGACTGCTAGTCCTCCTAAAGCTAGAAAGGAGACATTTGTGCCTAAGCCTAAACAGAAATTTGTCAAGGCTGTTCACAAGGTCAAATGTTCAGTCATTGAGAACGTTGAGAATATTAAAATTAAGAATGTTGTTTTGCCTGATATAGGCCAATTTTACAAGAATGCCGGACCCAGCCAAGCTTGGGTTCCGAAGAAGGTCTAATCCATTTGTATTGCAGGGCATTAAACATGTACAACCGGTAGTGTGGATTCTTGACAGCGGATCGTCAAGACATATGACCGGAGATAGAGCCCTGCTATCAAATGTGGTTGAGAAAGCTGGCCCAGTGGTTACCTTTGGAGATAACAGCAAAGGTTTAACGGAGGGATATGGCTGTTTGCTAGCTGGAAATGTTATCATTGAAAATGTATATGTTGTGCAAGGACTTGAACACAATCTGCTTAGCATTAGTCAGTTCTGTGACAACGGCTACAATGTTTTATTCGACAAGCTGGAGTGTCAGATTCTGCACAAGAAAAGTGAAAAACCCTCCTTAATGGGAATCCGGAAAGGAAATCTGTTCGTAGCTAACATGAACTCTGGAAGCAATCTTGAAGTCAATTGTTTCTATGCAAAGGCATCGTCAGATGAGAGTTGGCTATGGCACAAGAGACTTTCTCATCTCAATTTTAAAACAATGAATTCTCTTGTCAAAAGAGAATTGGTAAGAGGTCTGCCTCAGCTGGAATTCTCTCCAGAAGGACTATGTGAGGCTTGCCAGAAAGGAAAGTCAAAGAAAGCAAGTCACAAAGGCACTGACACATCTTCCATAACTGGTGTTCTGTAATTATTGCACATGGATTTATTTGGTCCAGTTAATATCCTTTCAATGTCAAAGAAGTGTTACTGTCTTGTGATAGTTGATGACTATTCCAAGTATACGTGGGTTTTATTTCTTCACTCTAAGGATGAAACACCACAAGTTGTGATTGATCATATCAAGATGATTGAGTTAGATTCTAACATCCCTGTTAGAGCAATAAGGTCAGATAATGGGACAGAATTCAAGAATGCACTTCTCAATGGATTCTGTACAGACAAAGGGATTACCAGACAATTTTCAGCTCCTAGAACCCCTCAGCAAAATGGAGTGGTAGAAAGGAAGAATCGTACATTGATTGAAGCTGCAAGAACGATGTTAAGTGAATCAGGTCTTCCAATGTACTTTTGGGCTGAAGCTGTCAATACTGCATGTTATACTCAGAATCGAACTCTAATCAACAAAGACTTCATGAAAACTCCTTATGAGATTTTGAATGAATAGAAACCTTCTATCAAATACTTTCATGTATTTGGTGCCAGATGCTTCGTGCTCAAGGATGGAGATGATTGTCGTGGTAAGTTCGAGGCAAAGGCATATGAGGGTATTTTTGTTGGATATGGAAGAAGATCATATAGAGTGTATATCATTGATCAACATAAAGTAACTGAAAGTGTCAATGTTACATTTGATGACACTAAACTCCCTAGTATCCAAACTGAAGATCCTTCTGAGAAACTGAAGTTTGATGATACGTCAGATTCAGAATCAGAACATGGTCAAGAACCTGCGGTTGTTGCTGGTGAAGAACCTGTTAATCATGATGATACTCAAGGTAATAGTGATGGAAACTTTGACAACAATGGAGATACCACTGCTACTGACGGAGAATCTTCAAGTCAACATGGCAACAACTCAGGGGGAGATGCTGAAGGATCATCTAGTAGGACACAACATCACAATGAATTTCAAGGCGAATCATCAAGATCAAATCTTCCAAGACAGACTGTCTGGAATAAAGCTCACCCTTTTGAGTTGATTATTGGTGATCCAGATGTTGGAGTCAGAACTAGACGTGCTACTCAAAATGAGTGTCTGTTCACAGGATTTCTTTCTGAGATGGAACCTAAGAAAATTGAAGAAGCACTGACTGATCCAGATTGGGTGATTGCTATGCAAGATGAACTCAATCAGTTTGAAAGTCAACAAGTCTGGAAACTGGTACCTAGGCCTGTACACAAGAAAGCTGTTGGTACTAGGTGGGTATTCAGGAATAAACTAGATGAAGATGGTGTGGTTACAAGAAACAAGGCAAGACTGGTAGCTAAAGGGTATTCTCAAGCTGAAGGCATTGATTATGATGAAACCTATGCTCCAGTGGCTAGACTTGAGGCCATCAGGATATTTCTGGCATTCACAGTATTTTCAAACTTTAAAGTTTATCAAATGGATGTCAAGAGTGCCTTTCTGAATGGGAAGCTGGATGAAGAGGTGTATGTAGAGCAACCTCCTGGCTTTGAAGATCCAGATCATTTGCATTTTGTCTACTTTCTTTTCAAGGCAATCTATGGTCTCAAACAGTCTCCAAGAAAATGGTATGACACTCTCTCTGAATTTCTTATTGAAAATAGCTTTGTTAGAGGTGTCATAGACAAAACTCTCTTTTCTAAAAAACATAAGAATGATACTATATTAGTCCAAGTCTATGTGGATGATATAATATTTGGGTCTACTAATGATAATCTCTGTAAGAGATTTGCTAAGTTAATGCACAACAAGTTTGAAATGAGCATGATGGGAGAGCTGAAGTTCTTCCTTGGATTACAAGTAAATCAAAGGTTAGATGGAACATTTATTTTTCAATCCAAGTATCTCAAGGAACTCCTCAAAAAGTACAATCTAGAGGACTCTGCATCAGCAAGGACTCCATCAACTACAGTTGTCAAGCTTGGACCATGTGAAAACTCCATTAAGGTAGATGTCACAAGCTACAGAGGTATGATTGGCTCGTTACTCTATCTTACTGCAAGTAGACCAGATATTATGTATGCTACATGCTTATGTGCAAGGTTCCAAGCGGATCCTAGAGATATTCATCTCATTGTTGTTAAACGAATCTTAAGATATCTTAAGGGAACACCAAATCTAGGTATTTGGTACCCTAAAGAATCTGGTTTTAACCTTGTCGGATATACAGATTCAGATTATACAGGAAGTGTTGTTGATAGGAAAAGCACCTCAGGGAGTTGTCAATTCCTAGGTAGCAGACTAGTCTCATGGTACAGCAAGAAACAACAAACAGTTTCCAACTCAACGGCCGAGGCTGAATATATTGCTGCTGGAAGCTGCTGTGCTCAGATCTTGTGGATTAGGAACCAACTACGAGACTATGGCTCTGTATTGAACAAAATTCCTATTTTATGTGACAATACAAGTGCAATAGCCATCACCAACAACCCTGTGCAGCACTCGAGGACAAAGCACATTGACATCAGGTATCATTTTATTAGAGAGCACGTCATGAATGGTACTGTTGAACTATTTTTTGTTCCAACAGAAGAACAAATAGCAGATATTTTCACTAAACCACTTGACGAATCCACATTTATCAGATTAGTTGGTAAATTGGGCATGTTGAATAGTTTTAGTGATTAATTTAGTTAATATCTGGGATCTGTTCTTGAATGAATTTACAAATGAATTTTTCATAAATGAAAAATTCATTTGCAAATTTATTTTATCATTTTATCATATTTCTTGCTTATTTCTATGTAATTTATATTATCTTATCTATTTTTATTTTCCCTACTTGTTAATTTAAAATATCTCAGAATATTTTATTTTCTCTAAAAATATTTTTCTATGAATTTTATTTGCTAAAATTCAATAGAAATCTATTTTTAGAATAAAAATAATAAATTCTGATATATTGTCTTTGTTTCTGTAAATATTATAAGTCTGTATTTCAATTTTACTAATTTGTTATATAATTTCAGTACATAGATATATATATATTTATATAAGTCTGTACATATTTGATTGTATTTCTACTAAAATGACAATCGGCAAGACAATTGAAATTGTCTTGCTGAAAGTCATTTCAGTACTTATATATATATACTTATTTTCATGAAATCGGTTTATTTCCAGAATGACAATCGGCAAGACAATTGAAATTGTCTTGCTGAAAGTCATTTCGATATATAATTGTCATATTAGTGTTTTTCAGTATAGTTTATACTGGCAAGACAATCGGTATGACTATCAATTGTCTTGCCAGTTATAAACAATATATATATATTTTCTTTTATTTTATACTGGTATGACAATCGGTATAACTATCAGATTGTCATACCAGTTATATATACTCAGTGTATATTTTGTTATTTCTTTTATTTCTGTTTTTTTTCTTTCCTTTCTTTTGCCTGATATGACAATCGGTATGACAATCCAGGATTGTCATACCAGCTGTAATATAAAGGCGTACCGTTCAGTTTTCCTTCAATCACAACAGTTTTCTTTTCTTTCAAAAATTCGAACAGTTTTCTCTCCTCTCTCTCTCTCTACTCGATCTAAATCAAACCCCAACTGCCATTGTTGATCTTAATTGCTCGAGTTTTTACTCAGCATACAAATTCATCACTTTGTGATATATACATACAAGTATATATATACAGAGGTGCTGTTGGATTTTTGTTAAAAAACAAAAACAAATCAAAATCAGTTTCTGTTTTTTTATTTTTATTTATTTATTTTGGTTATTTTTAATTTTAATTTCAATTTCTGTTTTGTGTCTTTTGGCTTTTCAAAACTGCGTTTGTGAGTTAAGAATTTTAACGAGATACATTTCTGTCTAAATTTTTCGATTATAATTAATTTAATTCGAATTATTAAATTAATTTAATTAATTCGAATTTTCTTAATATTATTCTTAAAATTCTGAAAGTGTGTGTCTTATTATTATTTTAAATGGCTCTCAATTTCCAAATTGTCGCGCATAATCAGGTTGGTTATTTTAATCCGGAAAAATGTGATGTTGAAAAATTTAAGCCTTGGATTAGATTTTTAAATGACCATTCGATTGTTAGCTCTGCTATAAAATCAAATGTGATTTTAAATGTCGATCTTCTTAGACTGATTTGCACAACCTCTACTGTGGCCGATGATTCAAAATCTTTTTCATTCACCGTCGCAAACACACAGTATGTAGTTGATGAAACAGTCGTCAATCGTGCGTTAAATTTTCCACTAGACAATTTCTGTAATTTACCCTCTGAAAATGATATCACAAATTTTTTCCATGCTATTCACTATCAGGGGGTGATCAATTTAACCAAACTTTCTAAATCCAATTTGGTGTCTGAATGGGATATTTTCTTCGATACACTTTCCAAAGTGTTTGCCAACTGCACAAAATCCAATTTTCATAACATCACTTCCACTCTACAGTATATTGGTCTTGCGGTTGTTTTCAATCAAAGGATCAATTTTGGCAAACTACTTTTTCCCATTCTCTTGAGACGTCTAACTTCTGCTTTACGTGATCATTCTACAAATCGTAGGGTATCATGTTACTATGCTCGTTTTCTCATGCTTATAGCAGATCATCTTCTCACTCCTGAACACAAAGCCCTTTTTGCTAACTCTGCAGTAACCGAACCCCCTCCAGTTAGCAAAAAGATTTACACTCGCCAAGACACAACCTTCAAATTCATGCAAGTTCCAGTACTTGTATCTGCTTTCATGGCCACTTATATTCCTTTACCTATTTTCAATCTTCCCGGTCATGAACAGCAACCTCAACCTCCAGTGGTTCAAGCCACCCAGGCTCCTCCAACATCAGATGCTCTTCCATTACAGGTAGTAATTCCTCACTCTCACTCCCTTCCTACTTCTGTTGAAAGACCCCCAGTGGTTGATAGGGCTGACCATGAAGTTGTAGAACCACAGCTTCAATCCCAGGTCATAGAGCCAAACACAAAGTCACATTCTATCTCAACCTCTCCCCCACTGTCTAAAATGTTACCCAGAAGATTACTAGGAAGTAGTACATTGTTAAATATGAGTGAACCCTCAGCTCTGCCTCCTCCTAAGAAAAGAAGAACATATTCTGAGGCATCTGAAAGCCCATCCTTGTCCTCCCAACAGGACATGGACTTTGAAATGGCCAATGAACAGTTACTAGAGGCATTCTCTCAACAGGATGTATCTATTGAAATTCGTCATAGGGCCATGGCATCTTGTACTGAGTCAAGCACAATTCCATTACTCACAATGGAATCATACATTTCCCCAAATCATACTCAGGACACAGAGCGAGGAGTGCACGTAGAGTCGGTTACAGTGCCTGCCATAGTTACGGCAGAAGAGCAGTCACATGCTTCAGAGGGAAAATCTGACTCTCTGCCATCCTTAATAGAGTCATTTTCTCCCCTCCCAGATCAAACACCTCTGGCTCCCTTACGGGATTCTCCACTCGCAGATTTATCTGGAGAAAGTGGAGGGCAACTCGGTCAATCTATCCCTGAAGCAATTCAGACATCTATTTCACATGAAATGATAGGTTTGACTGAGGATCGGGACTCGCGAATTCCCATTGCACCACCACTGACCTCTCTTGAAGAGGCTAGGGTGATTTTTACTGCAGGTAGAGAAGAACAGCAACAGGAAGACTCCTCACGAGCAATTATATTGAGAGAAACACAAGCACGTGAGGTGAGTGAACCAAACACGAGTGAAATTCAGGTGAGAGCACACACAGACACTGATACTGTAAACCTGTTAGCTCAAATTGCTGCCCTAAAAGAAGAACTTGCTAAGAGCCAAGCTGAAGCTCAAGCATTCAAAGCACAAGTGGTTGAACGGTCTTCTTCTTCCACCTCTGTCAACAATCAGCTGGCACTCATAAGGAATGATATCTCAGATCTCAAGAACACTGTCACACCAAAGCTCAATTCCATTCAGGAAACTCCAACTTTATCAGCTGATGACATTTCTGACTTCTGCTCTCTACATACAAGGATGACTTCTCTTGAAGATTTGGTTGAAATGAATCATTCACTGGATTCCTCTAGATTTTTGAAGATAGAGACATGTATGGAACATCTGAATGAAGGGATGAAGCACCTGTACTACATGATCAAAAATTCTCACTGTCCCAATGAAGAACAAAGAACTTACTTTGAAGGGCCGTCTGGTGGAGGCTCAGGCTCGGGAGGTGATGGAGGTCATGGAGGATCTAAGGGAAAATCAGTAGAGGATCCCTCAACTAAGGGGGAGAAGAAAGGGAGTAGTGGAAAGGGGAAAGAAAAAGATACCTCTACTAGGGACAAAGGAAAGGCTGATGATGTCTATTACAGTGGAGAACAAGATGACTTTGACATTTTTGACATTCCCACTGAACCAGTCTTGGAAGATAAAGATGGTTTATTTGAAGCTGAAGAGGAAAGTGATTT
Source organism: Apium graveolens (assembly GCF_009905375.1). Lineage (NCBI taxonomy): Eukaryota > Viridiplantae > Streptophyta > Magnoliopsida > Apiales > Apiaceae > Apium > Apium graveolens. The sequence goes on along the minus strand of NC_133648.1, from coordinate 78,587,664 downwards.
TGGAGATTGGGAAGAGGAAGCTACAGTGGATCCTATCTTTGAGAAAGAGTTTCAGCAGCAGCAGTCAGAGATGAAAAGAAAAGAAGCTGAACTCAAAAAGGTCTCCCAGATCATTGACAAGAGGAAAGACATACAAAGAACAGAAACTCTATAAAAGCAACGTCTTCATGACATTAAGGCTCAAGAAAGGAGAAGAGATGTCAGACTGAAGATTGGTGAGAAATGGGATGAAGCTAGGAGAGTACTTGATATGCCTCAGCTGAGCACTAACAATGATAGACAGTTCCTACATCTTCTTGACAAGCTGGAAATCTCAAATCCTAACAATGATATGTACATGAATGCTATCAAGACTGAAGTCTCAAGGATCACAGCTGCTTTTGATAGATCCCTAAATGAGATGAGCATTTTTGTATATTGTCAGAGTGAAGGATCTTTCAAGGTGTCACTTCATATGTTTGAGAATCGTTCTTTGTCAGAGATTTGGGTTCTTCTCAACAAGATAAAAAGAAGCTCAGAGTTGAATGAAGTTCTTCGAGAAAGGCTTAAAGAGTTTGCCAGCAGGACTAGTCCTCAAGTGGTCAACAATCCTCATCAAGTGAGATTCTTTAAGTCTGATTGTCTTCAAATCTGTCAGCTAGATGTACAATCTCTTAAAGACTACTCAGCTAAGCATCTGGTCTGGATGGAACATCATTTAAGAACTGCTGGATATTCATCCATGTTGAAGACTCAAGCTGCTGATTTGATTCAAGCTTATTGTGAAAAGAATATTAAAAGGTACAATCAGATCAAGAATAAGCTGAAGTCAGTTGGAGTTCAACCAGTCAGACCAGCAAGCTTCACTTCAGAAAAGGATCGTGTCTTTGACAAGGAATTGCTTCAAGATTTAGAAGAAGGTGAAGTCAGAAGAGAAGACAACTGAAGTCAATTAGCTCAAAACTCAATGTAATATGATTAGAGCTTTATGAATCAAGATAGTCTAATGTAGTTATATGTTCAGGCTAGAGGAACATCTATCTTGTATTCACTTGTAAATTTCATTTGGAATCTGGAAAATGTTAAATATAATCCAGAACTTTTCTGCTATTTACTTTGCATTACTGTTTATATCTTTTTCTTATTTGTTAGTTGAGTTATCCTCTAGGTATTTGTTGTTATTGTCTAACAAGCAAATAGGGGGAGATTGAAAGGCATATGTCATAGCCTATTCGTTTATTCGAGGATTTAACTCAACTCAAATAAGAATGTAATAAGTAAATAGTGGATCTATCGTCAGAAAGATCTCATATAGTAACATCTGTCAAAGGGTTAAGATACATTATTCATCTACAGACTTGAAGACTTAATTCACTGGAAGAAGCTCAAGAAATTGATCAAGCCTCAGTGATATAAATCAGGATTGTGGACTTAATCAAGTGACAGAGATCTCGTCAGGGTATCAATTAATTACAAGGATTTAGTCTGAAGAAAATCAAGAGTATCAAGGTCAAGACTTGAAGAAACGTCACGGAAGTTAGTCACTCATGAACCAGACAGTACATCGAGTGTCAACATTGAAGTGGTGGAATTGATTCATACTTGACAGTAATTTTCAGAAGATTTTCAGAAGAATGGTTGCTGCTCAAGATTAATATTAATTCTCTATTAATTAATTAAGTCATATAATTTAATTAAGAAAATAAATTATATCTGTAAAGATTAATTTATTGATTAATTGAATTAATTGATTAATTAATTCAGAATTAATATTAAGGATTTTCAGAATTATTATTAGATTAAAATCTATTAATAATTCAGTAAGACAATTTTAATTTGAACTACTATGACAATCGGTATGACAATTGATAGTCATACCGAAAGTCTTGCTAGTTCATTCTGATTGTCTTGCTAGCTATTGGGATTGTCTTGCTAGTTCAAAAGGATAGTCTCACCGAAAGTCCTACCAGTTCAAATGGATTGTCATACCAGTTCATTTGATTGTCTTGCCGAAAGTCTTGCTGAGTAAACTAGATGGTTTTGTTTACTTAAACAAACAGAAACACAGCAGAAGATATCATGCAATAATTCAACAAAAACACAAGTCAAGAACTCAGCAGAAAACAAAGGCTCAACATTTTATTTTTCATCTGCTTTTCTTCAAGATTAAATTTCTAGATTGTAAAGTTAAATCCAATCAACTAGAAATATTTATCTTGTTCTTGTGTATCAATCTAGCGGATTAAAATCCCTAGAACTTAATCTCAAATCACATTTAGCATTTGATCTTTTAATTACAAAAATAGAAAAAGTTCATGTCGAATTTATTCTAGATTTGTAATAATTGATTTGAGATTAATCCCTTGTAACCGATACCGTAGTTATAACACCTTTCAAGTTTAATAAAAGTTTTATTTAACTTGAATTTTGTTTCACAATTTTATTCCGCATTTTATTCGATTAAACGGTATTGTTTGCATTCAACCCCCCTTCTACAAACAAATTGGGACCTAACATATGTCAAATAGGGTAATCAACTACAAGACTGCAAAGGAGATATGGGATGCCTTGGAAACAAGATGTCAGGGAACTGATTCAATTAAGAAGAACAAGAGGACTATACTCACTCAAGAGTATGAGCACTTTGACTCAAAACTTGATGAGTCATTAACTGGATTATATGACAGATTTGTCAAACTCTTGAATGATCTGTCACTAGTGGACAGGTATTATGAACTTGAAGATTCAAATCTTAAATTCCTTTTAGCTTATCCTGAAAGTTGGGATTTGAAGGCCACCACTATAAGAGACAACTATGTTCTTGATGAAACAACTCTTGATGAAATTTATGGGATGCTCAAGACTCATGAACTTGATATGGAACAAAGAAGCAAGAGGAATGGAAGGAAGTCAAGGGCAGTTGCTCTTAAGGCTGAGGAGGATGTCCCCAAAGTAGGTGCCTCAAGAAAAGGCGAGGGAAAAGCTCTCATCACAAAGTCTGATACTGAGTCATCAAGTTCTGATAGTGATGATGACTCAGAAACTGAAAGCTTACCTGAGATGGATCCTGATGAAGAGATGATAAAGCTGTGTGCTCTTATGGTGAAAGGAATCACAAGGATTGCATACAGAAAATTCAGAAAGGGAAAGAAATTTTCCAAGAAAAGTGCAAGTTCTGATAAGAAGAGTTTCAGAAAATCTGAAGACAAAGGAGGAAAGTATGACAGAGGAGATTACTCAAATGACAAATGCTACAACTGTGGTGAGAAAGGCCACATATCTCCTGATTGCAAGAAAGTGAAGAGTGACAAAGTCAAGGCTCTTGTCACAAAAAAGGAAAGCTGGACAGACACTTCAGATTCTGAAAGTGAGGTGAACTATGCCTTGATGGCAAATGCTGATAGCAGTTCTGATACTGCTGACCTAAAGATACCTCAAACTACTTATGCCTTTCATACTGATGATATTACTGAGTTGAGAAGATATCTTAAAACCATGTTCATTAGTTATAGAGATCAAACTTTAACATGTGAAAGATTAACTTCTGAAAATCTTGCTTATAAAAAAGAGGAATGATTATTTAGAAAAAGAGTTAGTCATGTTCCATCAAACTCAGAAAGATAGAGATGATGCCTTTTATGCCTTTCATACTGATGCTTAAAATGAATGAATCTCTAAAAACTGAGTTAGAAAAGGAAAGAGAGATTATCAGGACTTGGACTAACCCTGGCAGAACAACTCAGAATTTGTTGAGTAATGGAAATTGGAAAGAGGGCTTAGTTTATGGAGATGCTAAGAATGATAAGAGAACTGTAGAAATTGAGCCTATAGTTGTTAAACAAAAGCCCAAGGTAAATCCTGTTAAGTTTGTAGCTATAAAGTATGATATTGATAAATCAGAAGTTAAAGAGAAATTAACTTCTGACAAACCAAAACAGGATAACCCAACTGAAGTTAACATAGGCTTAATGACTAAGAAGCAGCTTAAACATAAGCTGAAAGATGTTAAGAATGTAAATAAAGGTAAAGCCACCTAAGAAAAATAGGAATGGAAAGAAAGGTATGAATAAAAGCAATGATTATAAGCCTGTTCCTAATGCCCCTAGAAAGAAATGTTATAACTGTGGAAATTCTAACCATCTGGCTTCTTCTTGCAGGAAGAATAAGAACATAAACTCTTTACCTTGAAAGTCAGGAGTTAAGAGTCAGTCTGTTAGATATAGGCCACAAAATCCTTGTTTTCATTGTGGTAGTTTATGGCATTCCATTTATACTTGTAAGGAATATCATAGTTTGTACTATGATTATTATCAATTAAAACCTTCTTTAAAGAAAGTTAGCATTGTTCCTTCTAGTGTAAGTTCTGATGCAAAGTCTGATAATGCAAATTCTGATAAGAAAACTGTTAGCATAAACTTTGATGCTAGATCCGCTGCAAATGTTAACAAACTTAATAAGGCCAAAGGATCCAAGCAAGTCTGGGTCCTTAAAACTAATCATTAGTGGTCTTTGTGATTGCAGGGCAACAGGAAAAACATCCTAGTTCTGGACAGTGGATGTTTAGGATATATGACTGGAAATAAAGCCCTGCTATCAGACTTTGTGGAGAAAGCTGGCCCAGGTGTTTCTTATGGAGATGGCAATATTGGAAAAACTCTGGGATATGGCAATATCAATCTTGGGAATGTCATCATTGAAAAAGTAGCTCTAGTCTCAGGACCTAAACACAATTTGCTGAGTGTTAGTCAAATCTGTGACAGAGGTTATCATGTGGATTTATTTAAAGAACACTGTGAAGTTGTAAGAATATCTACAGGCAAAGTTGTTCTGAAAGGATACATGCATGGTAACATTTATGAAGCCAAGCTTTCAACAAGTACTGATGGTTCTGCAATCTGTCTGTTGAGTAGATCATCAATTGAAGAAAGCTGGGATTGGCACAAGAAACTCTCTCATTTAAATTTTAACAATATAAATGAACTAGTCAAGAAAGATCTTGTGAGAGGACTGCCAAAATCAGTATTTGCTCCTGATGGCCTTTGTGATTCATGTTAGAAGGCAAAACAAAGAAAATCTTCTTTCAAGAGCAAGACTGAATCATCAATTCTTGAGCCTTATCACCTACTACATGGTGATCTATTTGGTTCAGTGAATGTCATGTCTATTACAAAGAAGAAATATGCTATGGTCATAGTGGATGAGTTCACCAGATACACATGGGTGTATTTCTTGCACACAAAAAGTGAAACTACATCTATCTTGATTGATCTTGTCAAACAACTGGATAAATTGGTCAAAGACTCTGTGAAAATCATAAGGAGTGATAATTGCACTGAGTTCAAGAATTTGATTATGGAAGAGTTCTGCAAAAACCATGGAATCAAGCAGGAATTTTCTGATCCTGGAACTCCACAGCAAAATGGAGTTGTTGAAAGAAAGAATAGAACTCTTATTGAAGCTGCACGAACTATGCTTGATGAAGCAAAGTTACCAATCTACTTTTGGGCTGAAGCTGTACAGACTGCTTGTTTTACTCAGAATGATACTTATCAACAAGCATGGAAAAATACCATATGAGATGGTGAAGAAAAAGAAGCCAAATCTGAAGTATTTTCATGTATTTGGATGCAAGTATTTTGTTCTTAAGACTCATCTTGAACAGCTATCCAAATTTGATCTAAAAGCTGATGAAGGAATTTTTGTTGGATATCCACTGTTGGATTTTAATCACAGCGGGGGCATGGTAAAACACTTTTACACATATAAAACCCAAATAAAAGCATATAAATCGTGGTAAAAATGAGGGATCGATTACTAACCTTTAATATGCGATCCAAAAGCAACGATCGGAGATCCTTAGCAGCTGCTCCTCAAACGTGAAGCACTCCACCGGTATCCACCAAGAAAACGACGTTAAGGAGGAGGAGGAGGTGGAGAGAATTTGTTTTTCTAAAACTTTTGGGTTTTTGGGTACGAATGAAAATATGGTTTATAATAGTATATTTATAGGCAAAATTTTCAGCTGAAATTTTCCATAAATATTATTATTATTATCCCATTTATTATTCTCATTAATAATTAAATCACCTTTTAATTATTAATCCTTTTTCTAAACACTTTAGAAATAATTCTCTCTCTTGATTTAATTTCCAAAAATTAAATCCTTTAATTAATAATATTAAGAACTTTTCTTAATTAATTTATAATCAATTAAATCTCATTTAATTAATTATTAAATTTGCCAATTAATTATTTATTTCATAAATAAATAATTATCAGCCATTATTAATTAATTCCTCCACCATTTAATCATTCTCTTTTTATGGTGTGACCCTGTAGGTTCAATATTAAGCCGGTAGTAGAAATAAATAATAATAAAACTATTTTATCATTATTTATATAAATTCTCTAATTTATTAAATATGATTAATTAATTAATCATATTTATTCTACATCATGAGGGATACTTCTCAGCATATCGCGACTATCCGGATAATATGAATTCACTGCTTAGAATACCAAGAACCTATTCAGTGAATAGTTACCGTACAATAAACTCCTTCTACCCTACAATGTCCCGATTAAATACAAGGCATGGATCTCATGTCAAGCCTATCTAATTCAATCACTTGCTTACCATTTACTATGCGTAGTTCTATGCAAATTAGAAACTCCTTTCTAATTTCATTCACTCTGGCCAGAGAATTCTGAACTAGCATAAGTGGATTAGCCTTGAACATTCGCTTCCTTCACTGGAAGGGGTAGATCCTTTATTGATCATACACTATCTTCGTGTACAAATTCTTATACCCAGTAGAGCCCTAATAATTGTCCCTGGAGACTAAGAACTAAACCAAAGAATAGTTCAGTGTACACAAGATGACTATGATGACCTCAAGTCTAAGGATACTTGTACAACTATCACTATGTGAACAACTGCTGACACGTGAGTGAACTCCATCAGTTGTTCAGCTGTGCGAGTCATGTTCAGTGAACTTATTCTATAATAAGCACCTACATACTAGCTATAGTGTCACCACACAAATGTCTATGAGAACAGACATCCTTCATAATGAAGCAATCATAGTATGTACCGATCTTTGCGGATTATTAATTACCAGTTAGTAATCCTATGATCAGGAATTATTTAAGTTTAGAGTTATCATCTTTTTGGTCTCACTATTATGATCTCATCATAATTCATAAAAAGCTTTACTCTAAACTATGGTATATCTTATTTAAACACTTAAATAGATAGAGCCCGTAATAAAAACAAAACAAGTCTTTTATTAAAATCAATGAAATCAAAACAGATTACATAAAGAGTTATTCCTAAATCCTAATACATGATTGGACTTAGGACATATTCCTTTCAATCTCCCACTTGTACTAAAGCCAATCACTCTGGTATCTAATACCCATCTTGTCTTTATGACGATCAAAGTGACTTTCATAAAGTAGCTTTGTGAGTGGGTCTGCTATGTTGTTATGTGTGTCAACTCTAATTCAATACAATACAAGAAATGTTACCGCGCTCCCACTAACCCTTTTGTAGACGCATGGTTCATCTACGTTTTTGATAAAATCAAACTCTTTGATTGTCTCATCAAAACGAATGTTCCATCTTTCGAGAAGCTTGCTTTAAACCACATATGGTTCGCAATAGCTTACACACTAGGCTTTCATTTCCCTTGGAAAGAAAACCATCTGGCTATATGCCAGATCTCATAGTCGTAGTAAGCAGCAATCGCAAGCAAAATCCGAACTGATTTTAACAGGGCTATAGGTAAAACGTTTCATCAAAGTCAATCCATTGCCTTTGTTTGAATCCTTTTGCCAAAAGCTTGGCCTTATAGGTCTCCACCTGGCCATCTGCTATAATCTATCTTTTGTATACCGTATACATAGATTCCATTCCGGATTTCATGGTACTATGCCATTTCTCTGAGTCAACACTACTTATAGCCTCATTATAGGTCACAGGGTCGTCATCATCAATGATCGACAACTCATTGTCATTCTCAATGACAAGGCCATATTACCTCTCAGGTTGGCGAGACACTCTCTCTCTGATCTATGAATGGGCTGTTCCACAAAAGGTTGTTCAGTCAGAACAGGTGTTTCCACTTGATCCGTAGTAGTTTGTGCTTCTTGAACTTCATCAAGTTCAATTTTGCTCCCACTGTTTCCTTCAAGGATAAACTCCTTTTCCAAGAAGGTAGCATGTCTGGAGACAAACACCCGATGATCGGTGTAAAAGTAATACCCTAAAATCTCTTTAGGATATCCCACAAAACTACATTTTATGGATCGAGATTCCAGCTTATCTGGGTCAACTTTCTTGACATAAGCTGGACATCCCCAAATCTTAACGTGTTTAAGACTCGGTTTCCTTTCTTTCCATATCTCATACGCAGTTTGAGGAACAGATTTGGAAGGCACCTTATTCAGTAAATATGCTGAGGTTTCCAATGCATAACCCCATAGGAATACTGGAAGATTTGCATAGCTCATCATGGACCGAACCATGTCTAACAGAGTTCGATTTTCTCCTTTCAGATACCAATCTGGAGGCGTCCACTGGGAGACTATACCATTTACTTTGAGATAATCCAGAAACTCTCCATTCAAGTATTCACCACCTCGATCTAATCGAAGAATTATAATACTATATTTGGTTTGTTTCTCCATTTCATACTTATATTCTTTGAACTTTTTAAAGGCCTCAGACTTGTGTTTCATCAAACACATATCCGAATCTAGATCTATCATCTATGAAAGTAATGAAGTATGAAAATCCACCCATGGCTTGCTTAGACATTGGTCCACATACATCTGTGTGTACCATTCCTAGCAAATTTGCAGTCCTCTCTCCATGTCTACTAAATGGAGACTGCAGTGCCACTATAAAGTGAGATTTTCATCATCCCTTTTCTTTTATTAGTTTGTTCAATCTGAAGTAAATTATGTCACATATATACAGACCATTATTTAAAGCACCACGTCCATAAAGAATATTATCTCTAAGAATAGAACATTCATTATTCTCAATAATAAATGAAAATCCAGCCAAGTCTAACATGGGAATAATATTCCTCACAATCGAGGGAACAAAATAACAATTATTTAAAACAATAGTCTTGCCCGTAGGCATATGTAAATGAAATGATTCTATATCTTCAGCAGCAACTCTTGCTCCATTTCCCATCAGTAGAATCACCTCCTCTTCCTCAAGAGTCCTACTTCTCCTTGGTCCCTGCAACAAATTGCAGATTTGAGAACCACAGGCGGTATCTAATACCCATGTAGAAATTTGATTTAATGACATATTCACTTCTATCATGAACATACCTGAATCAGAAGCGGTAGTCTCACTACCCTTCTTCTTCTTCAATTCTGTAAGGTAAACCTTGCAGTTCCTCTTCCAGTGCCCCACCTTATTACAGTGAAAGCAAACAACTTTGCTCTTGGGGTCTTCAGCTTTTGGTGGAACCGGCATTTTCTCACCTACTTTCTTCTTCTTGGAAGAGTTCCTCTTCCTTTTCTTAGGATTGGAACCTTCACCAATTAGAAGAACAGAACTCTTCTTAGGGGGAAAATTCGATTCCGCAGTCTTCAACATGTTGTGGAGTTCAGGCAGGCTGACATCCAACTTATTCATGTGAAAGTTAACAACAAACTGCGAGAACAAACTCAGAAGCGATTGCAAGACCAAGTCTTGGCTCAGCTCCCCATCCATGGCAAAACCAAGTTGTCCAAGACGTTCAATCAAATTGATCATCTTAAGTACATGGTCATTCACAGATGATCCCTCAGACATCCTACAACCGAACAACTCCTTCGATATCTCATATCGAGCTGTCCTCCCTGCCACATCATACAACTCTTGTAGATGCATTAGGATAGTGTGAGCATCCATATGCTCATGTTGCTTCTGTAGCTCAATGTTCATGGAAGCTAACATGATGCATTGAGCAACATTTGCATTATCTATCCACTTACGATACACAACATGTTCATCATTATGTGCATCACTAGCAGGTTCAGTAGGCTTATGTGAGTCAATCACGTATTCCAGCTTCTCAATCCTGAGAACAATTCTCAAGTTTCGAAGCCAGTCAGCATAATTAGGACCAGTCAATTTGTGAGCATCTAGTATGCTCCTGAGTGATAGTACAGAAGACATAATATAGTAAATCTGTAAATGATAAACACATAACAACACTCAGCAAATATTCAATTTCATTTTAAAAACACTATATGAATCGGGTCTTTATTCATAAGTGGCTCCCACTAGTTTATCTAATTTATTCAACCCCTACGTGAAAAATTAAGCATTCATAATGCTAGTGGGAATAGGGATCCTACATTCCATTACACAACCCCGGCTGTGGCACGAAACGCCATGTAATGTTCAGTAGGCAGACAACTCTTGTCAATTACATCTAATGTTATTCCCTAATCAAACTTTAGCCTCTTGAATAATTGAGTCACGGCTGTGGCACGACAAACTCAATATTCTAAGTCAAGTCTAACCCAACATTCCGTACAATTGAATCAGTCCCCAAAGGCCCACGGCTGTGGCACGTAACGACCTTTAGATTCTTATTCAATGTACACATCTCTATGTAATAGACAAGTATTTCTTATTTTGAAATCAAAGCCCTCGGCTGTGGCACGAAACGACAATGATTTAAAAATAAGAACTACTTTCTATCATGTTGGAAGGCTATGACCGACACAAGCCCGTTGTATCATTGGCCAATTACTACTTGATATTATTTAATTTTAGAGGGATTATATTACGTTACAATCATAATCATATTATAAAGAGATTCTTCCTTTTAAATTAAATATTTCAAATCAATAATCAATAATCAGATGATTCCCAGATCGGGTGGAGCATTGTCAAGAGGCGTCACTTAATAACCCTTTCTTACAGATATAAATCTGTTGTTGACAGAATCATCCTTTCTCTCATATCGAAAATTCATATTCAATTACGTGTTTCACAAACACAAGAATATCATGATTGTATTCATAATATTGTTATTAAGGTTATGAAACAATTTCACTATACTAGGTTGTCTAACAAACGCCTTATGTTCATTTAAGTTCACCTAAATCTATCATCGCATGATAAACTAAGCATATATCAAATATATAAACATGAATAAACATCAAGGTAGGCATGTTACATCATCTAGCATATTAGTCTAAGCATTATACATCTCTATGTATCACATGAAGCATTTAAAAGCAGTTAAAACAGTTAAAAATAGCTTTAAAATACTTTCGGAAATATAAACAGTTCAAAACTTTTATATAAACTAAAATTGATCACTCCATTAGATCCGTCTCGGAAAAATGAATTCAACGGTATATTGCACGCCTAAAACGGAGTTACGAAACTCCCAGAAAATCAATTTTAATGTGGACAGTCGGGCTGTAACGCATTACAGGAACGCGTTACAAGCCCTGTAACGCATTCCAGTGATGCGTTAAATCCCTTTTAAGCCATTAAAAGGTGTAATGCATTCCGTGAATGCGCCACAGGGTGTAACGCATTCCCGGAATGCGCGACACCCCTTTTTTTTTCTTTTGCAGCCGCCGCCGTTGCTGTCCTCCTCGAACTCCGTGCCTGACAGCGCCTGACAGCCGTACCTTTTCTTTCTTTCCGTGTAGCAGCAACAGCAGACAACACAGACAATACAAACATATATATATATATACTATATATACATATATTTATATTTATTAAATTACGAATTTAATTGTAAGAACTTCAAAAATTCATAATAAAAAATCTATACATCATAAAATTATGAAAAAAATACCCAGACGATCTACAACACTTGTAGAACCCAGATCAACATTCAAAATTATTCTGAGAAACAATTTCTCATCAGATAAAATTAATCCATAATATAACTTGTAAAAATCGTAATTAATTCATACAAGCACATAAAATTCTGAAATTTTTACCACAAATCTATATGTATATAACCTAGGCTCTGATACCATTGTTGGATTTTAATCACAGCAGAGGCATGGTAAAACACTTTTACACATATAAAATCCAAATAAAAGCATATAAATCGTGGTAAAAACGAGGGATCGATTACTAACCTTTAATATGCGATCCAAAAGCAACGATCGGAGATCCTTAGCAGCTGCTCCTCAAACGTGAAGCACTCCACCGGTATCCACCAAGAAAACGACGTTAAGGAGGACGAGGTGGAGAGAATTTGTTTTTCTAAAACTTTTGGGTTGTTGGGTACGAATGAAAATAGGGTTTATAATAGTATATTTATAGGCAAAATTTTCATCTGAAATTTTCCATAAATATTATTATTATTATCCCATTTATTATTCTCATTAATAATTAAAACACCTTTTAATTATTAATCCTTTTTCTAAACACTTTAGAAATAATTCTCTCTCTTGATTTAATTTCCAAAAATTAAATCTTTTAATTAATAATATTAAGAACTTTTCTTAATTAATTTATAATCAATTAAATCTCATTTAATTAATTATTAAATTTGCCAATTATTTATTTATTTCATAAATAAATAATTATCAGCCATTATTAATTAATTCCTTCAACATTAAATCATTCTCTTTTTATGGTGTGACCCTGTAGGTTCAATATTAAGCCGGTAGTAGAAATAAATAATAATAAAACTATTTTATCATTATTTATATAAATTCTCTAATTTATTAAATATGATTAATTAATTAATCATATTTATTCTACATCCTGAGGGATACTTCTCAGCATATCGCGACTATCCGGATAATATGAATTCACTGCTTAGAATACCAAGAACCTATTCAGTGAATAGTTACCGTACAATAAACTCCTTCTACCCTACAATATCCCGATTAAATACAAGGCATGGATCTCGTGTCAAGCCTATCTAATTTAATCACTTGCTTACCATTTACTATGCGTAGTTCTATGCAAATTAGAAACTCCTTTCTAATTTCATTCACTCTGGCCAGAGATTCCTGAACTAGCATAAGTGGATCAGCCTTGAACATTCGCTTCCTTCACTGGAAGGGGTAGATCCTTTATTGATCATACACTATCTTCGTGTACAAATTCTTATACCCAGTAGAGCCCTAATAATTGTCCCTGGAGATTAAGAACTAAACCAAAGAATAGTTCAGTGTACACAAGATGACTATGATGACCTCAAGTCTAAGGATACTTGTACAACTATCACTATGTGAACAACTGCTGACACGTGAGTGAACTCCATCAGTTGTTCAGCTGTGCGAGTCATGTTCAGTGAACTTATTCTATAATAAGCACCTACATACTAGCTATAGTGTCACCACACAAATGTCTATAAGAACAGACATCCTTCATAATGAAGCAAGCATAGTATGTACCGATCTTTACGGATTATTAATTACCAGTTAGTAATCCTATGATCAGGAACTATTTAAGTTTAGAGTTATCATCTTTTAGGTCTCACTATTATGATCTCATCATAATCCATAAAAAGCTTTACTCTAAACTATGGTATATCTTATTTAAACACTTAAATAGATAGATCCCGTAATAAAAACAAAACAAGTCTTTTATTAAAATCAATGAAATCAAAACAGATTACATAAAGAGTTATTCCTAAATCCTAATACATGATTGGGCCAAGCTCTGATAATTCTGGAAACTCATGTACTAATATTTCTGGAAACTCAAATTCTGAAGGATCCAACTCAGAGAGCATAATTTCAGGGGGAGCATCAGAAAATGTTGATGGAGACAGCATGGATCATGGGGGAGCATCCAGTTCTAGAGATAACCTTCCATCTACAAGGAAGTGGACTAAAGCACATACACCTGACTTAATTATTGGAAATCCTGATGCAGGTGTCAGAACTAGAACAACTACATCAAATGAATGTCTCTATCATTCTTTTCTTTCTCAGACTAAACCAAAGAAAGTGGAAGAAGCTCTTCAAGATGTTGATTGGGTGCAAGCAATACAGGAAGAGTTAAATGAATCTGAAAGAAATAAAGTCTGGACCCTAGTGCCAAGACCAAAGAACAGGTATGTTGTTGGTATAAAGTGGGTGTTCAGAAATAAAACTAATAGTGATGACATAATTATAAGGAATAAAAGCAAGGCTGGTTGCAAAAGGATACCCTCAATATGAGGGAATTGATTATGATGAAATATTTGCACCAGTTGCTAGATTGGAATCCATAAAGATATTTTTGGCTTATGTTGCTCACAAGAAGTTTAAAGTCTTTCAAATGGATGTGAAAAGTGCTTTTCTCAATGGAGAATTGGAAGAAGAGGTATATGTTGAACAACCTTCAGGTTTTATATATTCAAAATTTCCTAATCATGTCTACAGATTTGATAAAGCACTTTATGGCCTTAAGCAAGCTCTAAGAGCATGGTATGAGACATTAGCTCAGTTTCTTCTGGAAAGTGGATTTGAAAGAGGGACTATTGACAAAACACTGTTTTATCTCAACCATGGAAAGGACTTACTTTTAGTGCATATATATGTTGATGATATCATTTTTGGTTCTACAAATTACAGACTTTGTAAGAAGTTTGCCAAGCTGATGCAGTCAAGATATCAAATGAGTATGATGGGAGAACTTAGCTATTTTCTGGGCCTTCAAGTCAAGCAGAATGAAGAAGGAACTTTTATTTGTCAATCTAAGTACACCAGAAATTTGTTGAAGAAATTTGGAATGCAAGATTGTTGAAGTGCATCCACTCCTATGGCCACCACAACAAAATTGGATAAAGATACTGGTAAATCAGTAGATATTACAGATTATAGAGGTATGATTGGCTCACTACTCTATCTAACTGCAAGTAGACCTGATTTCATGTATGCTACCTGTCTTTGTGCAAGATTTCAAGCAGATCCAAGAGAACCTCACTTAACAGCTGTGAAAAGAATTTTCAAGTACCTTAAGGGTACAGCTGATCTGGGATTGTGGTATCCTAGAGAATCAGACTTTAAGCTAATAGGTTACTCAGATGCAGATTTTGTAGGATGCAAAATTGACAGGAAAAGCACAAGTGGAAGTTGCCAATTTCTTGGAGGCAGATTGGTTTCTTAGTTTAACAAGAAACAGAAGTCAATTTTCACATCAACTACAGAAGCATAATACATTACTGCAGGAAGCTGTTGTGCACAGATTCTTTGGATGAAGAATCAGTTACTGGATTATGGGTTAGAATTTTCTAAAATCCCTATTTACTGTGATAATCAAAGTGCTATTGCTATGACAGGTAGTCCCGTTCAACACTCAATGACAAAGCACATCAGCATTAGGTACCACTTCATAAGGGAACATGCTGATGAAGGTAAAGTGGAATTACATTTTGTTCCAACAAATCAACAACTAGCAGATATCTTTACAAAACCACTGTGTGAAGCTACTTTTACAAGATTGGTAAATGAACTTGAAATGGTTTCATGTTTTTTCTCTAAATCTGCCTAGTTTATGTTCTGATACATCAGACTTTATGATCAGTATTTACAGATATTACTATCTCTATGTATTCTGTGCTTAAATTAAAATTTGCTTAAGTGCTAATTGTTGTCTGATATGAATTTCTAAACTCTGATAGTGATATGAATGTTTTCGTGACTATTCAATCCAATGAGGATAACTGTGCTAGATGATGACCTAGTAGTCTTTAATATACTAAAGATCCCATGTTTGAAGTAATTATTTATGTGGAAATCTATTTACACAAGCAACATCTGATATTGAGCTTAGTTAAAGTTTACTTTGTGTATCTTATTACTAAGTCAAAAACTAGAATAGTGCTTCTTATCTGTTAAGTTCCGATGTTAATAAATCTAATTGATGTACTAAGTGCTAATAAGCCTCACTTATCAAAAGAAAAATAAATAAATAAATAAATAAATATCAGGTACTCCTTTGAGATCTAGAGTAAAAATGTGGAAGGGACGACCCGAGTGCATTGCTGGTATTAAGTAATATGCATTAGAAAAGCAAAAAATTTTCTTGGTGACTTTTCACACTCTATGTTTACTGGAGAAATACTTTGATAACAACATAAATTCTGATAATCAGTCGTGACTCACTTACACTGAGAAGCCACTGTAAAATGGAATTTCAAAAGATGCATAAAATGAGCACAAAACAGTTGAGGTGGACTCATGCATTAACTTATTCTAAAGTAGGATTCAGAATAATGACAGATTTTGAGCAAAGTTCTTAGTTATGCCTTATTTCTAAGATGTACTGAAATGAATCAGACTTTACTCTTTGTCTGATATTTAGCTTAATGCACACACATACACTCCATATGAATGATGAAAATTACTGTGGTGATAAATGTTATTTTCGATGAACAGTTTAAGTGTCAGTTGCATAAATTCTAAGGACAAGTTCTGATGGAAGTTCTGATGATTAAGTTCTGTTGAACCCATATCAGTATTTGTGTGAAGAATTACAGGAATAAACATTCACTTTTCGAGTAAAGAAGCCATATTCTGATGACTTTTAAATTCTGATAATAATCAAAGTTCTGATGCTGAGGTGGCATTATTTATTTACTTGGTTTATTTTTGGTCATTACTTGAACGATCATATTTTTACAGAATATTGGTTTATGTGAGATAAAACAGTCATAATCATTATGGGTTAGTGGTTAGCGTGTATGTCTTGAAAAACTGCATGCGTACAGTAATTGTTATTATATCCCGTGCCCATTAACTCTGTCTTTAGATCTTTTACTTCAGTCTAGGGAGTCGAGGGGTCATTATTTTTACTTGTAATTTTTAACCAGTCCTCGCGTCCCTTGGTATTCTATTGGCTATTTAAAACCGACTATTCATTCCATCCAAAATATCTTTCATTTTCTCACAAACTCACTCTCTTTTTATTTTCATCAACAAAAATGGTCCGTTTCAACTTGTTCCTGAACTATGAAACCTTTAACATCGAGTTGAGTTGTGATGAATGGCAACATGAGTGGCATGTCATCGCCATTCCTAAGAACTTTGGAACTCAGTTCCACAAGAGGTTCACACAGAACTCTTGTTCTTTTCAATGGAGTACCATCTCTATCTTGATAGGTTGGAAGAGGAAAGGAGAGAAGCTCTCCGTGAGCAAGAACGAATCATTCGTCTTGCAGTGCTCTTCGTCAGCAGCAGAAGAAGCTAGTCGTTAGGTCTTCTTAGACTAGGACTAAGGCTGTTGATGGTAAGAATCATATAATAGGCCTATCTTGTAATTTTTGCATGTAATTGATAAATTTCATGAAATGTACTCATCTGATATATCAATGAAATTTTCTTTAATTGCAAGATTTGTTCTTTGTTTCTCAAATTATGTGACTGTGCATGTTTAATTGGAATTTATTAATCTTTAATTCATCGATTTTTAATTTTATTTTGTGATGAATGTTTTGATTAAACTCTGTTGATTTGAGGAAACAACTGAGGAACAGGTTCAAACATCAGAACCTGTTGTTGTAGAAGCTGAGAAGATCTCTTCTCAGAAAGATACTGTAACTGGGAGTTCTAGGCCTCTCAAAAGGCTTAGAAAGTTAAATCCTGATGATAAAGCTCCTACAGTGTCTCCACCCTTGCAGAAAATGAAAAAGCAAAGAGCTCACAGGGACACAGTTGAGTCAGATTCGGAAGAAGATGAAGCAGCTAAGGAAGGGGGTCAGGAATCTCTGATCCCAACAGAACCAATTATCATTGAATCACTTCCTTCTGCACAACCAGAAACTGCTCAAGACTGAGTGCCTACATCTCCTGTGTCACCTATAATTGAACAAGTACATACTGAAGACCCAGGTACAAGTGCTGAAATTGATATTCATAACTTGATTGTGCCTGAGGTTCTGTACTTGGAAGCTCCAGCAACTCAACTCACTCCACCAACAACACCAATTTTGGATGTTGATCAGAACTTGGCTGCATATCAGAATTTAGAGGATGATGTTGAAGTCTCTACAGCCTCACATACTGCTATTCTATCAGAGGATGCTGATACTACAAGATCTACAAGTTCTAATGCTGCCAATGAGGATATTACTGGTGAAGCTGCTACTAATTTAGATGCTGATGCAGCTGGTCCATCAGGACATACACCTCAACAAACAGTTAATAAAGCTGATTTAGTCAAGAAGTTTGTTAGAGGGGAAGCACCAGTATCTTAGAGTGAAACTCCTAGAGGAAAGGAGTGGACTAAGGAATGGAACACAGTTAGTTTTGTTCCTTCTGAAAAGATTCTTGTTGAGCATCTGGCAAAAGCTGCTGAAATGCTGATAAATGATGATTTTAAGGCACAGCTGAGAGTTACTGCATTGAGTACTAGGCACCTTCAAGGTCTACACTCGACAACTCATGCCAAGGTGAACAAAATTCAAGAAACCTTGATCCAGCAAGATATGAATGTGAAACTTGAAAAGAACAGATTTTTCAAGCCAACCTTTGACAGAATTGCCTATATTGAGAAAACTCAGGAGAAGCAACAAACTCAGATTGATGAAATTCTAAAGAATCAAGCTTCTCAGCAAACTAAACTCAATGAGATCCAATCCTCAGTTGAATTGCTTGTCTCTCTTCTTTTACCTGCTGATGCCAAAAAGGGGGAGAAAGTGATTAAGTCCAAATACAAATCTATTCAGACACTGAAGGGAAAGGATGATGGAAATGATGACCAGGGAAACTCTGAGAAGGGTAGAGGTCAAGGTCAAGGCAAAGGATTTTTATCAAGTAAAGCTAGAACTTCAAGTCAAGGAACAAATTCTGATACTGGGAGATGAATAAGTTCTGATACTGGTAAAAGGATAAGTTCTGGTGAACATCTGGAACTTGATGAAGAAATTTCAAAGAAATTATTTCTTAAAGAAAATCCAGGAATGGACTTTGAGAGTCTAAAGGAAGAAGAAGCTAGACTCAAAGCAGAAAATGTCAAGATAAAATCTAAAGCTTCTGTTGTTGAAAAGAAATTTACAAAGCCTAAGGGTATTGTGATAAAGGAAAGAACAAATTCTGAGGCAACCAAAGCCAAATCACAAGTGGAAATAGATTCAAGGTCCAAGGGCAAAGAAAAAGTTGATGAACCTGTAAAGGTTTATATGCCAGTCATGGATGAAGAAATAATTGATGATGAAGATTCTAGTCTTACTCTGTTGCAAAAAAAGATTTCTCAAACAACCTCTGATATGGCTCATGTTGTTCAGAGTCAAGACTTAGTAAACTCTGATACGACAATGAAGCAAGCAACCTCTAACATAGCTCAAGTTGACTTGATATCAGAAGTTAAGGAAAAAGAAACCTCTGACATTGCTCTTATTAAACCTTCAAAGATACTCCTACCAGGATCCACCAAAGCTAAAAAGACTCAACCTTTGAAGATTACATAAAGTGGTTTTGAAGCAAGAGTTGTTACAGGAAAGGAAGCAAGAGATAAATCTGGATTGGGTAGTTCTGATGAAAGGAGAATACACAACACTACCAATGATCCAACTTTCTTAAGTGAACCAGGAGTAGGAGCAACTCCTGAAAGATTGAATCAACTTGAATCTGTACAAATGGTTTACCATTCTATTTTGAAAGAACATATCTTTTGTATATTTTATGACAGATGGAAGGATATTCCATATCAGGCAAAATGCTATTCCACTGAAGTATTTTGAAGAACTGGAACATGTTCTATTCCTACTTCAAGTGAAAAATAGATTAACAGATGGTGCTGCAGGTTATTTAAAGTCACAAATTCAAAGACAGAAGAAGCTTTACTCTGTAAAGTCTGACAGCCCATATTATCCCAAGTACAGAGATCGCAAAGGTGATATTGTTGAAATGAAGCCTAACACTGCTAAGATCATAACTACTTTTCTGGGTTATAAGGCTGTGGAATTCAATCTAGAGTCTGACAAGGCATATCTGATCAGACTAGATCAGGACATAAGAAAAGCTAAGATAAATGATCTCAGAGCAGCTATTTTTCAAACTGGTGAAGATACAGCTGAATTGATAAATGCTAAAAGGAGGATGGTCAATGAACTTTGATAATGCTGAGAGATGTTTGTTGAAGAACTATCTCAGAACAACTCCTGACATCAAAGAGATCAGAAATTGAAGCCAAGTCGAACATCTACAACTGCTTAAATTCTGAAGTGTATACAGACTGAAGCTATTATCAGACCTTAAGATGGTAAAGCTACAAGGACTATAAGTTGTAGTTATCTAGTCAAATTCTCATGCATTTGTACTTAATGTTTTTGACATTATCAAATATCCGTTGAACTTGTATATTATGCTAATTTACAAGTTGGGGGAGATTGTTAGATATATTTGTGATGTCATGTGTAATATGATTTGTGTTTAGTTTTTAGACTTTAACTAACATGACAAATCAGTACTTAACTGGAAATCAGTACTTATACTGAAGTCAGGACTTAAGATATCATAACTTAAGTTATCAGAACTTAAGTTATCAGGAGATATTTATCAGGAGATAATATCAGGACTTAAGGAGACTTTCAGATAAGGCAGGCGGCTGATTGAAAGGAAAGAAGATCAAGACAAACGCAAGAAGAAATATGCATGAAGAAAGCATTCTATGAAGAATAGAATACTTGGAAGAAAAGATAACTGATTGATATATTTTAGGAAGCAGAATTATATTCAATATCAATTATTTGATTATCTTGTAACTGTGTAGTATATAAACACAGGCATAGGGTTTACACTATACGTGGTATCATTATCGAAATATTATTCATTGTAACCCTAGCAGCTCTCGTGATAATTTGTTCATCACTGAGAGAGGACAGTTCCATATTGTAATAGAGTTTATTGTGTTGAATAAAATCTGTGTTTTGTTACTTGTGTTCTTTAATTCGATTTGATTGTAGTAAATACTGTATTCAACCCCCTTCTACAGTATATGTGACCTAACATACCTTCCAATATTCGTTGTTAATTTAAGAAGTTTGTTATAGCAATTTCTTTAACATTCTAGACACCATAAATTATATGCCATGATGGGTGACATATATATAATTTATATTTGTCTTTATGTTAAATTACATACAAATAATAATAGAGACCATGGGATTTAATTTTATATTAATTCCCTCTCCCACTTAGTATTTACTTTGAAGATTTTTATCTAGATGCATCGTCCTATGTTATTTCTTCGAATTCCATATGTATTATGTCAACAACAAAGAACACATAACATAGAAGCATACTCTCATAATTAAAGCATTAATTAATACATTCCTATATCCATGTCATTCTAGCATGCTAAGGTTAATATCATATGGCATAATAACACATACAAGAAACACATAGTAGCAATAATTAGGATCATCAGAAATTATGTAAAACATAATAAAGCACATTCACTATTATGGCCCCATATAAGCTGAGCAATGGATGTCTTTGATCATCAACGAATGACTTGATCAATGAATAACTTGATCATCAACGTATGACTTGATCAACGGATATCTTGATCATCAACGGATGACTTGATCAATAGATAACTGGGGCAATAGATCTTTAAATATATTGCATCATGTCCGTCTCGTTCTTCCGTTTCTAAAAAGGTATAGCAGGCCCAAATCAGACATCGTATGCAAAATCTGCAGCTACAACAACGAAGCTCCCCGAAAACAGAATGTAGCAGCGAAAAATCTATGTTTCTTGTAGCTTAATCACTCAAACAATTACATACAACTTAATTCAGCTGAATAAGCCTATTCTATTACATCAGAAAAACCAGAAAAGGAAAAACTATCATGATCAACCCTTGTGATATACAACAAAACCATGATAAACCACGTGGGATCTCAATCATAATAAAATAACCACGATTAAACCATGTGGGATCCAAACACATAATTAAAACATGACCATAATAGTGGATGTTGACCTGCATCACAGAATCTACACAAACATACCATTATATATATATATGCATATATATAATTATGACATGGACTTCATATCATAAAACGCAGTACCTAGAAACAGGCTCTGATACCAATTTTTGGAACAACATGATCTCGGCCCTGCATTTAATGACATGAAACTAAAGAGTGCAAACAGAACATTAACCTTAATCGCTACGGCGCAAGCGATTCAAATCCACGTCTTCTACTGTATTCCCTTATTCTCCTTGGACAAAGTTTGGGCTTCGATCTCCCAAGGTGTACCTCTCCTTGAAGCTCCGAAATTCTAAAACCCTAGTTAGCTCCTTGAGAAAAACGGCCGCCTCTCTCAAATCCTAGGATCTTGTTTCGTTTTTGAGTTCTCGTGTTATCATGTTCACGCCACATCTAGCTTCAGGAGAATTAGAATATTTATAGGCTACAGTAGGAATCATGGACAATTAGGTTGGGCCTCCCAATGACATTCTGGGCCATGCCCAATGTCATTAAATATTAATTTAATCCACTAAAGAATTAATATTTGCACTACCTTTCCTAATTTCGAAAATTAATTATTTAATTCGGCTCCCATATTATTTGCTAATTAAATTCCCCATATTTAAGATATCGCATGTCCATTAATTAAATTATTTTCTGACAATTAATTTAATCAATATCTTTTATCCTTGATCATCTACTCAACCTTATAATTGTGCAAAAATAAATGTGCGTGCAGGACTAAAGCACAATTATCTTTCTGATCTTTCAAGAGGACATCATTACCCAAATATATTTTTCGGACACGGTTTCCTTAAATAGTCAGTATCCCACTCTGTATATAATTTCATTGCCCAATACATAAATTCGCAATTTAAATAAATTACTTAATGTATGAATCAAGGCATGTGCATTAAATACAAGTGTCAATCACCATATCCGGATTAAGAATCTAAGCAATAATAATATCATAGAATCTTAGTTCTCCTTTATTGTTAGAATAAAAAAAAGAATTATTCTACTATTTTGATCCCGTTCAATATACACAAAGCATACAAGCATTATTCAATAGTAAAGATGTTAGGTCACACACACACTGTAGAGGGGGGTGAATACAGTGTATAGCACAATCAAATCGAACTTTAATAACTCAAGTAACAGAAAACAAACTTTATTCAAAACAATAAACTCTGTTACAGTATGGAACTGTTCTCTCTCAGTGATGAACAAATATCACGAGAGTTGCTAGGGTTACAATGAATAATCTTCTCGATTATGATAACACTTATAGTGTAAACCCTATGTCTGTGTTTATATACTACACAGTTACAAGATAATCGCTAATTGATATGGAATATAATTCTGCTTCCTAAAATATATCAATCAGATATCTTTTCTTCCAAGTATTCTATTCTTCATAGAATTCCTTCTTCATGCATATCTCTTCTTATATTTGTCTCGATCTTCTCTTCCTGTAAATCAGCTGCCTTCCTTGTCTGAATGTTTCCTTTAAGTCCTGATATTATCTCCTGATAAATATCTTCTGAACCTTAAGTACTGATGACTTAAGTTCTGACTTCAGTATAAGTGCTGATTTCAGTTAAGTACTGATTTGTCCTGTTTAAGTAAGATCTGTAAACTAAACATAAATCACATTAGTCATGACATTATCAAATATATCTAACAATCTCCCCCAACTTGTAAATTAGCATAATATACAAGTTTAACAGATATTTGATGATGTCAAAAACATTAAGTACAAATGCATGAGAATTTGACTAGATAACTATAACTTACAGTCCTTAAAGCTTTACCAATCTTTAACTTTTGATAACAACTTCAGTCTGTATTCAAATCAGAATTTAAGTAGTTGTAGATCTTGACTTGGCTTCATCTTCTGATCTCTCTGATGTCAGGAGTTGTTCTGAGATAGTTCTTCAACAAACATCTCTCAGCATATCTGAGTTCATCAATCATCCTCCTTTTAGCATCTTTAAGTTCTGCAGAATCTTCACCAGTTTGAAAGATTGCAGCCCTGAGATCATTAATTTTATCTTTCTTTATGTCCTTATCCAGTCTGATCAAATATGCCTTGTCAGACTCAAGATTGAATTCCACAGCCCTGTAACCCAGAAAGGTAGTTTTAATCTTAGCAGAGTTGGGCTTCATCTCAACAATATCACCCTTGTAATCTTTGTACTTTGGAAGATATGTGCTGTCAGACTTAACAGAATAAAGCCTTTTCTGTCTCTGAATCTGATTCTTCAAATAGTTTGCAGCACTTTCTGTTATTTTGTCATTCACTTAAAGTAAGAATAATACATGTTCCAGTTCTTCAAAATACTTCAGTGGAATGGCATTTTCCCTTATATGATAAACCCTACCATCTGTCATGAAGTACAACAAGATGTGTTCTTTCAAGTAGGTATGGTAAACCATTTGTACAGATTCTAGTTGATTCAATCTCTCAGGAGTTGCTCCAATACCTGGTTCACTTAAGAAAGTTGGATCATTTGTTGTGTTCTGTACTCTTCTTTCATCAACACTTCCCAATCCAGTTTTATCTCTTGCTTCCTTTCCAGTCACTGCTCTTGCTTCAAAACCACTTACAGCAGTCTTCAAAGGTTGAGTCTGTTTGGCTTTGGTGAATCCTGGTAGGAGTATATTCGAAGGTTTAACATGAGCAATATCAGAGGTTTCCTTTGATTTATCTTCTGATATCAAGTTAACTTGAGCTATGTCAGAGGTTACTTGCTTCTTTGAGATATCAGAACTAACTATCTTTTGAGTCTGAACAACTTGAGCCATGTCAGAGGTTGTCTTAGAAACTTTTCTTGAAGTCAGAGCAAGATCAGCATCTTCATCAGTAATTTCTTCATTCACAGGAGGCACATAAACTTTGATAGGTTCACCAACTTTCTCTTTGCCCTTGGACCTTAGATCTATCTGCAGTTGTGATTTAGCTTTGGTTGCTTCAGGATTTGTCCTTTCTTTTATCACAATGCCTTTGAGCTTTGGAAGTTTCTTTTTACCAGAAGCTTCAGATTTAGATTTGACTTTTTCTGATTTAAGTCTAGCTTCTTCTTCCATCAGACTCTCCAAGTGCATTCCTGGATTTTCCTTAAGAAATAATTGTCTTGACATTTCTTCATCAAGATCCAAAAGTTCATTAGAACTTATCCTTTTACCAGTAGCAGAAGTAATTCTTTTTCCAGCATCAGAACTTGTCCTGTGACTTGTAATTCCAGCTCCTCTTGATGAGAAACTTCTACCTTGACCATGACCTCCACCCATTCCAGAGTTTCCCTGGTCATCTTTTTCATCATCCTTCCCCTTCAGTGTCTTATCAGTTTGGCATTTGGACTTAATTACTTTCTCCCCCTTTTTGGCATCAGCAGGTAACATAAGAGAGACAAGCAATTCCACTGAGGCTTGGATTTCATCAGGTTGAGATTGCTGAAAAGCTTGATTTTTCAAAATATCATCAATCTGAGACTATTGCTTCTCTTGGGTCTTCTCAATATAAGCAACTCTGTCAAAGGTAGGTTGAAAGAATTTTTTCTTTTCAATTTTCTGAACTATTTCTTGCTTGAGTAATTCTTCCTAAATTTTATGTAACTCTTCATGAGTTGTTGAATGGAGACCTTGCAAATGTCTAGTACTCAATGCAGTGACTCGAAGCTGTGTCTTGAAATCATCATTAATTAACATTTCATCAGCTTTTGTCAAGTGCTCAGCAAGAATCTTTTCAGATGGAACAAAGGTAACTGAGTTCCATTCCTTAGTCCACTCCTGTCCTCGAGGAGTTTCACTCCAAGGCACTGGTGCTTCTCTTCGAGTAAACTTCTTGACTAACTCACTTTTGTGAACAGTTTGCTGAGGTGCATGTCCTGAAGGACCAGTTGCATCAACATCTGCATTCATAGCACTATCACCAGTAGGGTCAGCATTTGAAACATCAGAACTAACAGAATTGACATCTTCTGATAGAACAACAGTATGAGAAGCAATTGAGGCTTCAACATCATCCTCTAAGTGCTGATCTGGTTCCAAGTTCTGATCAATAGCCATATCCTGATGCTCACCTATATTCTGATCATCAACATCTAGATGCAGAGAAGGTGTTGGAGACAATTCTGGAGTTTCAGTAGCATCAGGAAAAGGTGTTGTAGATGGATTAATTGCTGTTGGAGCTTCTAAGTAAAGTACCTCAGGCACAACCAAGTTCTGAATATCAATTTCAGCACTTATGCCTGGATTGACAGGAGATACAGTCTCATATACAGGAGACACAGATGGTGTGTTGGCCTTTTCTGTAGCAGCTTCATGAGTTGGAGTCAATGGAGAAGCAGTGGCTTCAGCAAATTCTGGTTCTTGTGAGATCAGAGATTCCTGATCTCCTTCCTTAGCTGCTGCTTCCTCATCATCTGAAACTGGCCTTTTAGCTCTCTATTTCTTGTTTCTCTTTGAAGGTGGAGATTCCTTGGGAGGTTCAGCAGAAGTCATTCTTCTAAGCCTTTTGAGAAGTGTTATTCCTAATGAACTAACAATGAGATTTACAGAAGGGGGGTTGAATGTAAATCTCAAAACTTTTTCAAGTTTTGAGCAGTTTCAAAGGCTATGTGTTTAAGATAAACAAGTGTATGAATTGCTTTAAGCTAATACAGACAGATATATATTCAAACACTAATGTAAAGAACACAACAGACCTTAAAAACTTTTCTGGTGGATTGTTGTTCCACCAGAGATGGTATTTCAGAAAATCTGTGATTCAAGATGTTGATCACAGCTGCATCCTAGTACAAACTAGATAATTTTTCTCTCAAGATTTTTCTAAACAGTTCTGGAAAAATTCATATCTAATTACTAGCTGCTACTTGGTTTATATATTACCAAGTTTACAAGTGAAGACAAAGATAAAAAGTACAATTATAAAATAAGTTCTCCACTTGTTTCTTCTCCATTTTACTCCAGTGTATTGTTGACTATTGCCTCTTTATACTAGAGTAGAACGGCTGCTTTTTCTGATGAACCTGAAATAGGCTACCACATCTCAGTTGTCTCTGTCAACCCATGTGCCTCTGTTTGTAGGTACAACTACCACTTGTCAACTGCTATCTAACAGAACATCCGTTGAAGCCTTCATCCGTTGATGGCTTCATCCGTTGATGTGTTAGCAGTTGAAGCTCTATCCGTTGATGCACTCATCCGTTGAAGGATGTTATCCGTTGAAGCTTTAGAGACATCCGTTGAAGCTTTGTTTCTCATCCGTTGAAGGTCTTTAAGTTATCCGTTGACACCATTTTCATTTATACAAAATTACAAGGCATGAAATATTTACAATTGGCCTTCCTATCTGCATATCCTCTAGTAGTCAACATGACTTATAATTTCCCTCAATATTTAAGAATTATATCTCAAATTCAGAGACTGAAATGTGCTACAACACTAGACTTATTTCTAAGTAAAGCTACACCATCAACGGATAGCCAAAATGGTCTTATCCGTTGAGGCTACAAATACTAGATTTCTACTTAAGTGTTTTGTTAAACATATCATCAAACTAATGCACATATATTCCTAACAATCTCCCCCTATTTATGTCTATAAGAATTGTAGACATAAATTCAAGGTTAACTTTATGATAACAAAACACTGAACAAATATATGAACTGAAACTAAGTAGAAATTTAAAAGTGCTGCAAAAGTGTATGTACTAGAAGGTAATTGAAGATTTACAGTATTTCCAAGGGTGCTCCTCTAGCCTGAGCAAATCATCTTTTTCTTCTTTGTTCCCCGGTTTTCTTTCCTAGCCCCTTGTCATTTTCCTCAATTTGGAGTTGGAGTTGTCTGAAGAATTCAGCTTCATCTTCATCACTGATATCCAACTTAGATTGCATTTCTTTGAGAGTTTCATTGCTGGCAATCTTGAGTTGGTCTTCAAGTCTGAAAAATCTTCTGACTCCTTTATCATCTCTGAATTCCATCAACCAATGAGGTGATTTGTGAATTGTAGTTCCCCTTTCTTGAATGAGTAAGGTTCTGGGCAAAGCATTGGGCTCCCTCCAAGTTTTCCTTATGTTGGCAATCTTGTTGAGAATTTCAGTCTTGGCAGTTCTGGTAAAGCCAGAATCCTTTTGTATGGCTGAAAAGACTCTGATCAAGGTAGAGTAGCCCTCATTCAGAATCCTGTAGAGAGGCCATGTTCTTTCCCCAGCTCCTTTGTATCTGAACACCAATCTCTCTGGTAGCTGTCTGTAGGCAGCAATTCCCCTTACATCCTCCAGCTCATCCAGATAGAGTTCAATGTCTGAAATTTCTTTTATGTCACAGATGTGAACATAATCATCTTTAGAAATGGGTGGCTTAGGGTTAGGTTTATGTTTTTGAGTGAATTTCTTAGAGTTTAGGGGAGGTGTAGATTTGGATTTTCTTTTCTGTTTTTTGGTAGTGGAAGAGTGGTTAAAAAGGTAGGCAAATTGATGGTGTCCCAATCAATAGGTTCCTCTTTTGGGATGATTGGTTCACCATGGATGTTTATAGTGGGATCAGCAACAAAGGGTTCAGGTATGGAAGGTAGAGATTTAGTTTCTTCAGTGTTGTCTTCACTCCTTCTATGTGCCTTGGCCTTTCTTCTGTTTCCCTTCTGCCATTCCTCTTTTTCCTCCATACTTTCACCAAATATACTCCCAAAAACCTCATCTAAGTTTGCAATCTTGTCTTCACCCCTGACTTCAATTCCTTTCTCATTTTCAACTAGACTTGACTTTAGCTTTTGTTCAAGCTTTGCTTGTGCTCTTTTGTCAGCCTTGAGTTTTTCAGCTTCTTTCTTTAACCTTTTGGTTTCTTCCCTCTTGGCTATTGAGAATTTGGGATGTCCTTGCATCACACATATGCTCTTTCCCTCTCTAAAGATAATAGCCATGTTTCTCTTTACTGCCTCATCCATGGTCTCCTTGTGTTTTATGATGCTAGCACCCAAAACTTTGTCTTCATCAGGCTTTGGAAGAGGAAAGTCCACTTCTTTCATCTGAGCAAAGTCTAGAGGGTTCTTTGTGGAGTCCTTGCTGGATCTAGTGTTGGGCTTGAGAACCATAGGTTTTAGATTCTTGAAAGAAGTCTCTCCAACCTTATTTCTCCTTTCTGGCTTGTGCTCTATATTGATTGGTTCAACCTTTGTGCTATGTTTCACAGATATTGATTTATCTTGTGTAGAGCCAAACAACTGTTGCATCCTTTCATCAATTCTCCTCCTTTGCTCTTTCACTTGAATTTCAGCTGCTGCTAGCTGGATTAAATCAATTCCATCAGGCTTTCCTTTGATTTGAATGATTGGAGAAGTAGTGATGGCAGGAACTAGCACTTTAGATATTTGGATTTTTGTAGATGGCTCTCCTTCCCCTTCCCTTTTACTCTCCCCCTTTTTGTTATCATCAAGGAGAGGGGTCAAGCCCTGTGCTTTTGCCAGCTGCATAAGTAGATTTGTTTGAGATTGTTGGTTGTGAAGAATGGTGGCCACAGAATCTTCAATAACTTGAACTCTGTCTTCCAATTTGGCCAGCCTCTTTTCAGTATGTGATTCCTTTTTCAATCTCAACAAAATGTCCTGCATTGTACCATAGGGCATGACTGAATCCAATTTTTCAGAATTGTAGGATTTCAAGTCAGCAATATCCTTTCTGAGTTCATCCACACTCAGATTCTGTCTTACTTGCTGCAACTTCATGAGATGCAGTGAGTCCAAGTGAGCTGTAAGGATAGCCTTTGTACCAGCATGAGAAGTTTTCTGAATGGCCTGTTTGATAGTACTGATTTGTTTGACTAAGGAGACATTGAATTGCCCTGTTGTAGACTCCTTTGTTAAGGCCCATTCAGGTAGATTTGGAATAGAACTAGGGCCTTCATCTCCCCCTAAGTTCATGCTTCCATCAGAAGAAACAAAGTCATCATCATCAGAATTTACTCCAAATTCTTCAAATGACTCACCAGCTGTTGAAGGCATCTTGTTAATAGCAGCTTTGTCCCTTTGAAGAGATGCTGTTGTATGTACTAGATGTAGTGTCTTTTCTGCCTCCACATTGCCCTGTGCAGCCAATAATTGATAGGCTGAAACAGGATGAGTAAAAGTGTCAGCATCCAAGGAAATGTTATCAATTACAGCTTTGTAATGTTGCTGAAATTGTCTTTCCTTTTCAGCATCATTCACAATCATTGACTCACTAGCAATGGCTGGATCCATCCGTATATCTGTTGTCCCTGCTTTTCTCTCATTTTCTCTATGTTCTTGCATCAGGGGCTCCCCCTGGCTCACACAACTCACTCCCTCACCTTCACCTACTAAGGTGGTACTCCTCTCACTTACTTTTGCCATGCTGGAAAAAATAGCATGCATATTTGAGCTCTCAATCTCTCCTTTTGCCTGGGAGCAACCAGCCTCTCACTCAAATTGTCACTCCCTTCCCTCAGTCCTAGAAGTGATTGTACAGTAATCAAGTCTTCTACACTTGGAATTGTTTCAGTTGTGTGTGTAGAGACTATCAACGGATGCGGAATAGCCGTTGAAGGTGAAACTGATGGTATCAACGGATAACTGCTGTTAAGCTTATCCGTTGAAGAACAACCACTTGTCAACGGATGAGTGATATCCGTTGAAGAAGGAAAAGAAGTTGAAATTGAAAGTGATATAACTGTTGAATCTGTGTAGATTGATATGAGTTTTGGTGACACAGATCCTTCAATTACATCTGAAAGAATTTGCGGGTGATCCAACAAATCATCTAAAAGATGATGATCACCTGTATTTGAGTGGGGCTCCTCCCTGAGTTGTAAAGAGGGAGAATCAGGAATTGATGGGAATAACATATCCATATCTAGAGATGGTGAAGAAGTGTGTGGTGATTGATGTATGTTAATTGTGAGAGAATGGGGCTGTGACTCCACATTTGTTGGAGCCACATCAAACTGAGTTTGAGAAGGCATAGATACAGATGGATGTATCTGTGCAGTGTGTGCACCCTGTGTAGAAGATTGGGTTCTGGCTCTCTTTCTTCTAATAAAGGCTTTTGTTGGTGAGTGTTTGGCTTTATTGTCCCTCCCTCATTTGTTCTGTGTTCCTGGTTGGGAACTATTTTCAATAGTTACATCCTTTTGGGAGGATGCAGCTAGGGATATGCTAGTAACCCTTTCAACCACCACAGCTTTTTGAGAAACTGTGGCTTGGCTAGCTTGGGAAGCACTTATCTCTCCTTCCTTATCCTGGGGGTTTCTTTGATGTTCACCCCTCCCCTCACCACTCACACCCTGTTCACTCCCCTCAGGGTTAATGGTAGATGTTACAACTGTTGTCTTTTGAGAAACAACAGAGGTAGTTTTCTTTGTCTTTGATTTTGAAAGTTTAGTTTTGGTGACCTTGGTAGGAATCTGTTGGGTCATTGTCACAGATTCCATGGCCACACTAGAAGATAAAGAAATAGAGGGGTTGGAAGAAGTAGGAGTTATAGAAGCAATTACCTCACTTACCTGAGGTGCATTCATGATTGGTAAATATACCAATGGCACACTGCTGTTGAGATCCATTCTCAATAAATCTGCAAGAACTCTTTTCTCTTGTGCCCAACACTTGAGTTTATTATTTTCATTGGTTATGACCAAACCTTCAGCAACATGGTTAGCCAATAACATAAAGAATCTAGCATAATAGATGTTATTAGATCTATTAGCTTTGTTACCTAATCTAGTACCCAATTCTAGCATAACATAGTTGCTAAAATTAAAATACCTATCAGAAACAAGCATATAGAGCATATTAACAAGAGATGAAGTTATGGCATCAAAATTGCTAATTTTCCCAGAGAAAACCTTGATAAAGGCATCCCCAAGAAAACTCCATTCTTTCCTAAGGCCTTTTCTTTTAATACTCCCTAAACTAGCAGAGTTAAGAGAATAACCTATGGAATCTAACATGCTGGATACATCATTATCAGTGTGTGGTGTCATGGCATTGTTCTCAGGTAATTTAAAACATGCTAGTAAATCATCACAGTTAACACAGTGATTTTTACCTTTGAGAGTGAAGGAGATAGTCATATCTATTGAGTTGAACTCAGCAGTTGTCCAAATCTCCTCAACTACTTCACAGTAAATCGTTGGGGCTTCCAGCATTGTATAGCTAAGTTTACAGTTTTTGATGAAGTCCATCATTTTGTGATAATCGGAGTGGGCTTCATTCTTTTCTACCAAAGCTATGAAATTGTTCTTCTCATAGATGAATCCAGATTGAGACATAATCTTTACTACTGGTGCCATTGTTGTGAGTAGAAATTGCATAGAATAACTTGAAGGTTTTGCAGAGAGAAAATGGTAAAAGCTTTGAAATTTCAAGAAAGCGTAAAGTAAAAATGAAAAATCAGAAGGGCTTATATACTTTCTCAAATTAAAAAGCATAAATAAAAGATTAAACAATAAATATATGTAAGTGAATTTCAGCCGTTTAAGAATAAACTGTAAGTATTCTAAAAATACCTTTAAAACAAATACATACAGCTGTATGTATGAGTATCAACGGTTAAGACAATAGAATCAACGGCTGTGAAACACCTGAATCGACTGATGTGATATTTCAACGGATAAAGTAAACTGTCATCCGTTGAAGAGCACTTCAGTTTTATCCGTTGACGGATAAAAATTTCCAGAAATGTATATGTCTTTCAACGGATAATGAACATCCGTTGACAGAACAATTTTGACTTTCAACGGATAGGGAATATCCGTTGATGGAATAATCTGTGTTAAAAATCAAATTTGTTCTAGCAGCTAATACATTTCAGGCTTCAAATCAAATTGCAATAAGGACATGAATTTTAAGAGTAATTAAGCATACCTAGCTCACTTACCAATCTTGTGAATGTTGATTCATCAAGTGGCTTGGTAAATATGTCTGCAATTTGTTGTTCACTTGGAACAAAATGAAGTTCCACTGTACCTTTCATCACATGTTCCCATAGTCAAATAACTGGTTCCTCATCCATAGTATTTGTGCACAGCAACTACCAGCTGCAATGTACTCAGCTTCAGCTGTTGATGTGGAAACAGAATTCTGCTTCTTGCTGACCATGATACAAGCTTGTTCCCTAGAAATTGACAGCTGCCTGTTGTGCTTTTCCTGTCTATTTTGCAACCTGCATAATCTGCATCTGAGTAGCCAATTAGATCAAAACCAGACTCTCTAGGGTACCAAATTCCTAGATTTGGAGTCCCCTTGAGATATCTGAAAATTCTTTTAATGGCCACTAAGTGAGATTCTTTAGGGTCAGCTTGAAATCTAGCACAGAGACATGTAGAAAACATTATATCAGGTCTACTAGCAGTTAAATATAAAAGTGAGCCAACCATGCCTCTATAACTTGTAATATCCACAGACTTTTCAGCCTTGTTTAATTCAAGCTTAGTGGCAGTGGCCATGAATGTTTTTGCAGGTGAACAATCCATTAAGTCAAACTTCTTTAAAAGATCATAAATATATTTAGTTTGACTAATGAAAATTCCACTACTAACTTGTTTAACTTGTAACCCAAGAGAGTAAGTTAGCTCTCCCATCATGCTCATTTCATATTTACTTTGCATTAATCTAGCAAACTTTTTACAAAGCTTATCATCTGTAGATCCAAATATAATATCATCTACATAAATTTGTACAAGTATCTTAGAGCCATTAACATTTCTAAAGAAGAGAGTTTTGTCAACAGTACCTCTTGTGAAATGATTATCTAGAAGGAACTTTGACAAAGTCTCATACCAGGCTCTAGGTGCTTGCTTTAGTCCATAGAGTGCTTTCAACAGATAATACACATGGTCTGGAAAATTTTGATCTTCAAAACCTGGAGGTTGGCTTACATAAACTTCTTCCTCCAATTCCCCATTTAGAAATGCACTATTGACATCCATCTGATAGACTTTGAAATTGGCATTAGCTGCATAGGCTAGAAAGATTCTGATGGCTTCAAGTCTTGCAACTGGAGCAAATGTTTCATCAAAATCTATTCCCTCTTGTTGAGAATAGCCTTTAGCAACCAATCTGGCTTTATTCCTTATGCCAATGCCATTTTCATCCATCTTGTTTCTGAATACCCATTTTGTGTCAATGGAACTCTTGTTCTTTGGCTTGGGTACCAGCTTCCAAACTTTGTTTCTCTCAAATTGGTTCAGCTCTTCCTGCATAGCTAATATCCAATCTGGATCCATTAAGGCTTCTTCCACTTTCTTAGGTTCCTCCTGAGATAGAAAACTACTATACAGACATTCATTTTGAGTAGCTTTTCTTGTTTGCACTTTAGATGATGCATCACCAATGATCAGTTCAAAGGAATGATTCTTGGTCCATTTCCTTTGAGGTGGAAGATGTGCTCTAGATGAGGTGGCCTCAGTATTGTCGTGATGTGAGACAGAGTGTTGATCAGTTGAAACTCCCCCTAAGTTGTTGGTCCTTTGCAGGGAACTTGGAGTTCTATCAACTGATGATGTAAATCGATTATCCGTTGATGAACTATGATCAACGGATGCTTCATTATGTACTTCAACGGATGATGCATTATGTCTTTCAACGGATACTGCATTGCCTCTTTCAACGGATGCAGAATTCTGACTTTCAACGGATGCAGTATTTTGTGCATTATCCAAGGGCATATCTTGAATCCCTTTTGAAGTGTCATTTCCATCAATCTCCTCTTCACTATCATCACAATATATCTCAATGTTGTCAAATTTGAGTCTTTCATGGTGTCCCTCATCTGTTAGTCCATCAATCTTTTTATCATCAAACACAACATGCACAGATTCCATAACAATGTTGGTTCTTAGATTGTAGACCCTATAAGATTTTCCAGCTGAGTAACCAACAAATATCCCTTCATCAGCCTTTGCATCAAACTTCCCTTTATGGTCAGATTGATTTCTCAGTATAAAGCATTTACATCCAAAGACATGAAGAAAGTTTAGAGTTGGTTTTCTTCTCTTGAACAACTGATAAGGAGTCATGCCTTTAGCTTGATTGATCAAAGAAATATTCTGAGTGTAGCAGGCACAATTAACAGCTTCAGCCCAGAAATATGTTGGTAACTTTGATTCTTCAAGCATTGCTCTGACAGCCTCAATTAAAGATCTGTTCTTTCTTTCAACTACCCCATTTTGCTGAGGTATTCTTGGAGCTGAGAACTCATGCATGATTCCATTTTCTTCACAGAACTACCTTATTGTCAAATTCTTGAACTCAGTTCCATTGTCACTCCTGATATTCCTAACTTTCAAGTCAGGATGATTATTGACTTGCCTGATGTGATTGATAATGATTTCACTTGCTTCATCCTTTGATCCAAGAAAATAGACCCATGAAAACTTTGAGAAATCAGCTACAATCACCAAGCAATATCTTTTTCTTGCAATTGACAATACATTGAATGGTCCAAACAAATCCATATGTAGCAGCTGTAATGGTTCATCAATTGTTGTTTCAAGCTTCTTTTTGAATGATGCTTTCCTTTGTTTGCCTTTCTGACAAGCATCACACAAACCATCCCTTGAGAATTCAACAAGAGGAATTCCTCTAACTAAGTCCTTTTTGACTAGATCATTCATTGTCTTGAAATTCAAATGGGATAGCTTCTTGTGCCATAGCCAACTTTCAACTGAACTTGCTTTGCTGAAGAGACAAGTAATGGATTCTGCATCTGTAGAGTTGAAGTCAGCTAAGTACACATTTCCTTTTCTAACTCCAGTTAGAACCACTTTGTTATCTTTCTTACTGGTGACAACACAGGCTTCTGAATTGAAGGAAATTATATTCCCTCTATCACATAGTTGACTGATGCTCAGTAAGTTGTGCTTGAGACCATCAACTAATGCAACTTCATCAATTATGACATTCCTTGTTGAAATCAAGCCATATCCCATAGTAAACCCTTTGCTGTCATCTCCAAAGGTTATGCTAGGGCCAGCTCTCTCCTTAAACTCTGTGAGCAGGGAGAAATCTCCTGTCATGTGTCTTGAACAGCCACTGTCCAAGTACCATAGATTTCTTCTATTTCCCTGCACACCATAAAATCAATCAAGTTGATTTTGGTACCCAAGTTTCCTTGGGTCCATTCTTGTTAGCCTTTCTCCTAGACTTCATTCCTCCTGCATCTTTAGACTTAGGTAACTTTGAGTCAACCTTGATCTTAGATGTAGTTGGTTGAGGTGTAGGGTTAGTCACAGAATCATTTAGCACATTTGGAATTTGATAAGGCATGGATTGTGCAAGCATGTTATTCCATATTGGCATATTGTATGGCATTTGAGGCATACTAAATGCAGCAAGATAAGGATTGTTAAAATATGGCATGTTTGCAAAATATGCATAAGGATTCTGTTGAGACATAACAGGCATAGCATGCAGAGGTGATGCAGACATATTAGGCATGGAAGAGGGTACAGGAATGGGAGTTTTCTTAATAGATTTGCAATTAGCAGATAGATGATTAACACTATTACAATGCACACAGCTTTTTCTAGGAGCATACTTATCAGGTGTGTAATTGTTATGTTTGTTAACCCCTACCTTCCCATTTCTATTAGATTTCCTTTCAGTTTCCTTTTTATCCTCAACCACTTTGAGCCTATTCTTTAACTGTTCTAAGGTCATGTGTCCTATATTCACCTTACTGAAATCTTTGGATGTGCTTGCTTCTTCTTTGACAAAGTTCTTGGAAGTTGAACCAAACTTTTTGTTGAGTTTCCTTAGATTTTCACTTTTAGAAACATCTGCCTATTTTAATTGAGGAACCTTCAACGGATGCTCCTTTTCTTCCTTCAACGGATAACTTTCATCATCCGTTGATTCCACATCCGTTGATAGCCCATCAATTAATTCCAGTTTCTTTTTGTTTTTATTCCAGGCAGTCTCACAAAATGATTCAATTCCTTGGACCTTGGCAATTTGAGCACTAACATCCCTAGATGTCTTCCAGGCTTTAATCACCTCTTGCTCTCTCTCTAATTGATTAGAAAGTATTTCTACTTTCTTAACAGATTCAACTAGTTCATTTTCAACAGATATACAATGTAGCTTAGTTTTCTCTAGGTCAATCAACTTATCTTCTAACACAACATTTCTATCACTTAAAAACAAATTGTTCTCTTTAATCCTACTATTTTCTTTAGCAAGAGATTTAAGAGACACACGCAAATGATACAGTTCAGTAGACATGTCATTAAAAGCATCATTGCACTCTTCTTTAGTAAGCTGTGTTAAATCAGTAGTGATTACCTGGTTGCTTGATGAACTAACTTCATTTTCCTCAGAATCAGCCATGAGAGCCAAGTTGACATATTCCACATCTTCATCCTCTTCTTCTCCATCAGCTGCCCAGTCTTTTTCTTGAGTAATGAAAGCCCTCTCCTTTTGCTTGAGCAGATCAAAATATTTCTTTTTGTAATTTACTTGGTCAAATTTCTTCTTTTCAGAAGTTGGCTTTCTGCACTCACTTGCAAAGTGTCCACTTATACCACAATTGAAACACTTGAACTTGGATTTGTCCACGATGTTCTTATGAGGTTTAGTGGCTCTAGTGTTTTTCCTAAATTTCATCTTTGCAAATCTTCTGGACAGAAATGCAAGATGCTCATCAATACCATCAGAGTCATCTTGGCTGGAGTTGTCTTCATTCTCAGCAACTTGCTCCTTACCCTTGCTTGATTCTGATTTGCTTGTGCCATCTTTGGAGTTTAATGTAGATCTCACAGTTTCTTGTCTGCATTCTTTCTCATTTTCAGCTACCAAGGCAACTGAACCTCCTTTCTTTCTTCCCTTCTCCAATACCTCATCCTGTTCCAGCTCTAGTTCATAAGTCTTCAAGATTCCATATAATCTTTCAAGAGTGAAGTCCTTATAATCTTGAGAGTTTCTCAAGGAGACAGTCATGGGTTTCCATTCCTTTGGCAAGGATCTTAAAAATTTAAGATTTGAATCCTTCACCTGGTACACTCTACCATACAGCTTCAGTCCATTCAACAGCTTTTGGAATCTATTGAATGTGTCATTTAAAGATTCATTTTCTTCAAAATGAAAATACTCATACTGTTGAATGAGAAGCTGCATTTTGTTTTCTTTTACTTGTTCTGTACCTTCACACAGTAGCTGAACTGTG
Organism: Apium graveolens; assembly: GCF_009905375.1. Taxonomy (NCBI): domain Eukaryota; kingdom Viridiplantae; phylum Streptophyta; class Magnoliopsida; order Apiales; family Apiaceae; genus Apium; species Apium graveolens. The sequence goes on along the minus strand of NC_133648.1, from coordinate 78,549,587 downwards.
TCCCAAACCTCTTTGGCAGTTGTGCAATTTATCACATTATCAAACATATCCTTGTCAAGACCATTAAATAAAATGTTCATAGCCTTCTTATCCTTGTGGACTTCTTCTGTGTCTTCCATTATCCATTCTGCTCTAGGTTTTGGAATGGATTGACCAACAGCAATTGTGGCTGTAGCAACTGTGGCTACTTTGTGGGGAATGTGAGGACCATTCTCAATGCATTTTACATAACCTTCATCTTGGGAGAGTAGATGAAGGTGCATTTTCACCTTCCAATGGTGATAACTGTCTTTGTCAAGAACTGGGATTTTTACTCCAATATCCTTCTTACTCATCTTTGTTAGTTTCCAAGATCTTTAAACTCTTTGTGTGTCAAGAGCTAGCTCTGATACCAATTGTTATTCCTAATGAACTAACAATGAGATTTACAGAAGGGGGGTTGAATGTAAATCTCAAAACTTTTTCAAGTTTTGAGCAGTTTCAAAGGCTATGTGTTTAAGATAAACAAGTGTATGAATTGCTTTAAGCTAATACAGACAGATATATATTCAAACACTAATGTAAAGAACACAACAGACCTTAAAAACTTTTCTGGTGGATTGTTGTTCCACCAGAGATGGTATTTCAGAAAATCTGTGATTCAAGATGTTGATCACAGCTGCATCCTAGTACAAACTAGATAATTTTTCTCTCAAGATTTTTCTAAACAGTTCTGGAAAAATTCATATCTAATTACTAGCTGCTACTTGGTTTATATATTACCAAGTTTACAAGTGAAGACAAAGATAAAAAGTACAATTATAAAATAAGTTCTCCACTTGTTTCTTCTCCATTTTACTCCAGTATATTGTTGACTATTGCCTCTTTATACTAGAGTAGAACGGCTGCTTTTTCTGATGTTCCTGAAATAGGCTACCACATCTTAGTTGTCTCTGTCAACCCATGTGCCTCTGTTTGTAGGTACAACTACCACTTGTCAACTGCTATCTAACAGAACATCCGTTGAAGCCTTCATCGGTTGATGGCTTCATCCGTTGATGTATTAGCAGTTGAAGCTCTATCCGTTGATGCACTCATCCGTTGAAGGATGTTATCCGTTGAAGCTTTAGAGACATCCGTTGAAGCTTTGTTTCTCATCCGTTGAAGGTCTTTAAGTTATCCGTTGACACCATTTTCATTTATACAAAATTACAAGGCATGAAATATTTACAATTGGCCTTCCTATCTGCATATCTTCTAGTAGTCAACATGACTTATAATTTCCCTCAACATTTAAGAATTATATCTCAAATTCAGAGACTGAAATGTGCTACAACACTAGACTTATTTCTAAGTAAAGCTACACCATCAACGGATAGCCAAAATGGTCTTATCCGTTGAGGCTACAAACACTAGATTTCTACTTAAGTGTTTTGTTAAACATATCATCAAACTAATGCACATATATTCCTAACAAGAAGCTTAGATCCCCCAATTCCAGAATCCTTCTGAGAAGAAACTTTCTCAGCTTCTTTAACAATAGGTTCTAATGCAGAAACCTGTTCCTCACTATCAGACTCATCTCCCAGAACAATCCTCCTTCTCTTCTGTGGTGTTTGAGGAACAGTCTTTGTCCTCTTGGGCTTGGAAGATGAAGGCTTCACAGTAGGTGCTGAGGATGAAGGTTGAGCTGTCTGTGAAGTTATGAGATATGATTTGAGATATGTTCTGAGGGAGGGTTGAGGTATAGATGTATGAATGGTATGTTCTGATGGTTGCTGTGGTGTTTGGGATGTGGTGGTTGGTTGTACATTAGGATAAACAGATCTATAGGTTTCAGGATCAGCATTTACCAAGATCTGTTTTACAGACTGAGGAATCTGTAAAGGTCTAACCACCTTTTTCTTAAGGTCAGCATTTACCAAGTCATTAAAGGCTCGTTTTGCAATTTTAAAGGGTGGATATAAAGAACTGGCTAGTTGAGGGGCATCAGCACAGCAAAAGGTATATATAAGCTGATAGAATCTAGCAAAGTAAACTACATTTCTATGCTCTGTCATCCTATCCCCTATGAAACCTATCACAGCACTTGCAAAACAAAATGAGTTTGGTTAATAATAGCATACCCGATGTGCTGACTCATTATTGGAATGGCATCAAAGTTTGAACACTTATTCCCGAAGGCTTTAGTGATGCAGTCGAAGAAGAAGCTCCATTCCTTTCTGATATGTGCCCGTTTCAACTGTCCAAGCTTAGCCAAACACTTTTCATACCCCAAACTGTCCATTAACTCTTGTAGAGCTGATTCCTCCGGTGTTGAAAAAGTACAGCCTTCTGGTAAATGTAAGGCCTTGCGAATTGTACCAGGAGTTACCACATGTTCTGAATCAACCACTTCAAAAACAATACTGGGAGTACCAGTTGCACCACCATTATCAAAATGCCCAGTCCGCCAAAACGTCAGAACTTATTGGCTTGAAAAGACTGAAGGCTGGGTCAATGCATACCCAATTTCACTGTGTGCAAGAAGATCTTGCATAAAATGCAACTCAGACGGAGCTTCATCATGATCGAGAATTGCAGCATATTTATTTGGAACGAACTTAGATCCATCAATGATCAAATCCTTAGGTGCCATGAGAAGAATCGAAAATTAAGAGTGCCTATTAGGTGTTTGATAAAATGTCTGTATGAAAAACCAACGTCAGGAGATGAGAGATAGTAAAAGCAAAGAAAGAGAGATAAAGTGTAAAAGTAAATAAAAGATTATATAATCTTCTCTCTCTCTTACTTATACTTGGTAAAAAAAATATAACCGTTGGACACCTATCAGACATGCAGCAATAATGAATAGTTAATGGGCACGGGAAAACAGTAATCATGACTTATCACATGCAAGTTTTCAAGGAAAAACCGTTCCACTTACCCAGTAATCCCATTAATTGAGGTAAGTCAGTTTTAATTCAAAATTTAAACTGTTCCCACTTATTCAATTATTTTCACTACAAAACCAATATTCTGAAAATAAATTTCAAGTGTGAGAATGACCAAAATAAATCAAGAAAACAAGTACTGATATTTTAAAGTCAGAACTTAATTTAAATCAATGATTAAAATGATCATCAGAACATGGATATATCAGGATTTAACAGTGCATTTAAATGTGCAAACATCTCAGAGACAGAATCTTGCAAAAATAAGAAATTTCATTAATATATTAAGAGAATACATTCATGAAATTGAAATTACATCAGAGAATTACAAGACAATCCTAAGCTTCTAATCCTAACATCAACAGCCTTAGTCCTAGCTCAAGAAGCAGGGCAAAGCTGACGATGAAGAAAAACAGGAAGAAGAAAATAAGTTATTTCTTCTTCCTACTCTCTACAAAAAGAATAGCGATCTGATGATTCGCTCTTGCTGGAGGAGAGCTTTCAGCCTTTCCTTCTCCAATCGCTCCAGATGGCGATGGTAGTCCATGTAAAAGAACAGGAGGTGTATGAGAACCTCCTGGGGAACCGAGTCCCAAATCTCATCAGGAATGACAGTCACGTGCCATTCCAGCTGCCATCCCTCACGGATTAACTCCATGTTGAAGGTCTCATAGTTTAAAAATATATTGTAGTTAATCATGATGTTGTATATATGAGGGAAAAGAGAGTAAGTGTTTGAGGAAGGGAATAATGTGTAGGATGATGTGAAGTGTTGGTTTATATAGGCAGAAGAATGCCAGGAGACGCATGGATAATTTAATGCGGACAGGTAGAAATAATTCTACCCCGTCTCCCTAGACTGGAAAGACGAAAAACAGTCATTGGAAGTGTAAGACAGGGTTTAATGCGCACAAGAAACAAGTAAAAATTACTGTGCATGTACGTGTTCTACTAACCCTAATTAGATTGACTGTTAATATTCTACCCAAACATATTCTGATTTAAAAAGGAGACTGTTTCAAATTGTAACCACAAATAAGTCAAGTAAAGGATCAGAATTTAATATCAGAACTTAGACCTATATCAGAACTTAACAGTCATCAGAACATGATTTCTGAACTCGAAAAATGAATGCCTATCTCCGTAATTTTCACCCAAATTCTGATATCGATTCTTCAAAACTTAATCATCGAACATTCAACAGAACCTGTCCTCAGAATTTATGCAATTTGACACATAAACTGTTCATATACAACAACATGGATCTCCACAGAAATTTTCATCATTCATATGGAGTGTTAGTGTGTGCATTAAGCTAAATATCAGACAAAGAGTAAAGTCTGATTCACTTCAGAACATCTTAGAAATAAGGCATAACTAAAACTTTACTGAAAATCTGTCATTATTCTGAAGCCTACAATTGAATGAGTTCATGCTTGAGTCCACCTCAACTGTTTTGTGCTAATTTTGTGCATCTTTTTAAATTCCATTTTACAGTGGCATCTCAGTGTAAGTGAGTCACGACTGCTTATCAGAATTTATGCTATTATCAGAGTATTTCTCCAGTAATCATAGAGTGTGAAAAGTCACCAAGAAAAATATTTATTTGCTTTTCTGATGCATTTTACTTAATACCAGCAATGCACTTGGGTCGTCCCTTCCACATTTTTACTCTGGATCTCAAAGGAGTACCTGATTTTTATTCCTTGTTTCTTTTCCTTTTTCTTTTGATAAGTGAGGTTTATCAGCACTTAGTACATTCAATAGATTTACTAAAATCAGAACTTAACAGATGAGAAGCATTATTCTAGTTTTTGACTTAGTAATAAGATAGACAAAGTAAACTCAACTAAGCTCAATATCAGAATTTGCTTGTGTCAATAGAATTCCACAGAAATAATTACTTCTAACATAGGATCTCTAGTGTATTGAAGACTACTAGGTCAGCGTCTAGCACAGGTATCCTCATAGGATTGAATAGTAACATAAACAGTCATATCACTATCAGAGTTTAGAAAGTCACATCAGACAACAGTCAGTACTTAAGCAATTTTCAATTAAGCACAGAATACACAAAGAGAGTAATTTTTGTAAATACTGATCATAAAGTCTGATGCATCAGAACAAAACTAAGCATATTTAGAGAAAGAACCTGAAACCATGCCAAGTTCATTTACCAATCTTATAAAAGTAGCTTCACACAGTGGTTTTGTGAAGATATCTGCTAGTTGTTGATCTGTTGGAACAAAGTGCAATTCCACTGTACCTTCATCCATATGTTCCCTTATGTAGTGGTACATAATGCTGATGTGCTTTGTCATTGAGTGTTGAACTGGATTACCTGTCATAGCAATAGCACTTTGATTATCACAGTAAATAGGGATTTTAAAATATGTTAACCCATAATCCAGTAACTGATTCTTCATCCAAAGAATCTGTGCACAACATCTTCCTGCAGCAATGTACTCTGCTTCTGCAGTTGATGTGGAAATTGACTTTTGTTTCTTGCTAAACCAAGAAACCAATCTCCCTCCAAGAAATTGGCAGCTTCCACTTGTGCTTTTCCTGTCAATTTTGCAACCTGCAAAATCTGCATCTGAGTAACCTATTAGTTTAAAATCTAATTCTCTGGGATACCACAATCCCAGATCAGCTGTTCCCTTAAGATATTTGAAAATCCTTTTCACAGCTGTTAATTGAGGTTCTCTTGGATCTGCTTGAAATCTTGTACAAAGACAGGTAGCATACATGATATCAGGTCTACTAGCAGTTAGATAGAGTAGAGAGCCAATCATACCTCTGTAAGTAGTAATATCTACTGATTTACCAGTATCCTTATCCAGTTTTGTTGCAGTGGCCATGGGAGTGGATGCACTTGAACAATCTTACATCCCAAATATCTTCAGCAAATTTCTGGTGTACTTGGTTTGACTAATAAAAGTGCCTTCTTCATTCTGCTTGACTTGAAGGCCCAGAAAATAGCTAAGTTCCCCCATCATAATCATTTGATACCTTGACTGCATCAGTTTGGCAAACTTCTTGTAAAGTCTGTCATTTGTAGAACCAAAGATGATATCATCAACATATATCTGAACCAGAAGTAAATCCTTTCCATGGTTGAGGTAGATTAGTGTTTTGTCTATAGTTCCTCTGTGAAATCCACTTTCCAGAAGAAACTGAGCTAAAGTCTCATACCATGCTCTTGGAGCTTGCTTAAGGCCATAGAGTGCTTTATCAAGCCTGTAGACATAATCTGGATATTTGGGATCTACAAAACCCGGAGGTTGTTCAACATATACTTCCTCCTCCAATTCTCCATTGAGAAAAGCACTTTTCACATCCATTTGAAAGACAGTAAACTTTTTGTGAGCAGCATAAGCCAAAAATATCCTTATGGCTTCCAATCTAGCAATTGGTGCAAAAGTTTCATCATAATCAATTCCCTCCTATTGAGAATATCCTTTTGCAACCAACCTTGCCTTATTTCTTGTAATTATGTCATCACTGTCAGTTTTGTTTCTGAATACCCACTTTGTACCAACAACAGATCTGTTCTTTGGTCATGGTACTAGGGTCCAGACTTTGTTTCTTTCAAATTCATTTAACTCTTCCTGCATTGCTTGCACCCAATCAGCATCTTGAAGAGCTTCTTCCACTTTCTTTGGTTCAGTCTGAGAAAGAAAAGAATTGTAAAGACATTCACTTGAAGTAGCTGTTCTAGTTCTGACTCCTGCATCAGGATTTCCAATTATTAAATCAGGTGTATGTGATTTGGTCCACTTCCTTGCAGATGGAAGGTTTTCTCTAGAACTGGATGCTCCCCCATGATCCATGCTATCTTCATCAACATTTTCTGATGCTCCCCCTGAAACTATGCTCTCAGTACTTGGCTTATCAGAACTTGACGAATCAGAACTTGAAAAGCCAGATGTATGTTCTGATGCTTCTTGAGATGTGGTTATATCTTGAGTATGTTCCCCCTGCATTGGTGCATCTTCCTTTGGCGTAGTCACCACAGTTTCAATAACATCAGAGTTTGCAGTATCAGGATTTAGGCTGTCAGGATTTTCAGTATCAGAATTTAAGTCTTTATTTTCAAATCTCAGCTGCTCATGATCATTGAAGTCTTCAAGCCCAGTAACCTTCTTATCATCAAAGGAGACATTGATAGATTCCATGACCACTCTTGTTCTCATGTTATAGACTCTGAAGCCTTTTGTGGAAAGTGAATACCCAACAAAAATTCCTTCATCAGCTTTTAGATCAAATTTGGACAGTTGTTCAGGGTGAGTCTTAAGAACAAAATACTTGCATCCAAATACGTGAAAATACTTCAGATTTGGCTTCTTTTTCTTCACCATCTCATATGGTGTCTTTCCATGCTTGTTAATTAGTGTTGCATTCTGAGTAAAACAAGCAGTCTGCACAGCTTCAGCCCAGAAATAGGTTGGAAGCTTTGCTTCATCAAGCATTGTTTGTGCAGCTTCAATAAGAGTTCTATTCTTTCTTTCAACAACTCCATTTTGCTGTGGAGTTCCAGGAGCATAGAATTCCTGCTTGATTCCATGGTTTTTGCAGAACTCTTCCATTATCAAATTCTTAAACTCAGTACCATTATCACTCCTTATTATTTTCACAGAATCTTTGACCAATTTATCCAGTTGCCTGAGATGATCAATCAAGATAGATGCAGTTTCACTTTTTGTGTGCAAGAAATACACCCATGTGTATCTGGTGAACTCATCCACTATGACCATAACATATTTCTTCTTTGCAATAGACATGACATTTACTGGACAAAATAGATCAACACGTAGAAGGTGATAAGGCTCAAGAATTGATGATTCAGTCTTGCTCTTGGATGAGGATTTCCTTTGTTTAGCCTTCTAACAAGAATCACAAAGACCATCAGGAGCAAATACTGACTTTGGCAGTCCTCTCACAAGATCTTTCTTGACTAGTTCATTTATATTATTGAAATTTAAATGAGAGAGTTTCTTGTGCCAATTCCAGCTTTCTTCAATTGATGCTCTACTCATCAGACAGATTGCAGAACCATCAGTACTTGTTGAAAGCTTGGCTTCATAGATGTTACCACGCTTGTGTCCTTTCAGAACAACTTTGCCTTTAGATTTACTTACAACTTCACAGTGTTCTTCAAAGAAATCCACATGATAACCTCTGTCACAGATTTGGATGACACTCAACAGATTGTGTTTAAGTCCTGAGACCAGAGCTACTTCCTTAATGATGACATTCCCAAGATTGATATTGCCATATCCCAATGTTTTTCCAATGTTGCCATCTCCATAAGAAACACTTGGGCCAGCCTTCTCCACAAAGTCTGATATCAGGGCTTTATTTCCAGTCATATGTCCTGAACATCCACTGTCCAGAACTAGGATGTTTTTCCTATTGTCCTGCAATCACAAAGACCACTAATGATTAGTTTTAAGGACCCAGACATGCTTGGATCCTTTGGCCTTATTAAGTCTGTTAACATTTGCAGCGGATTTAGCATCAAAGTTTATGTTAACATTTTTCTTATCAAAATTTACACTATCAGACTTTGAATCAGAAGTTACACTAGAAGGAACAATGGTAACTTTCTTTAAAGAAGGTTTTATTTGATAATAATCATAGTACAAACTATGATATTCCTTACAAGTATAAATGGAATGCCATAAACTACCACAATGAAAACAAGGATTTTGTGGCTTATATCTAACAGACTGACTCTTAACTCCTGACTTTGAAGGTAAGGAGTTTATGTTCTTATTCTTCCTGCAAAAAGAAGCCAGATGGTTAGAACTTCCACAGTTATGACATGTTTTTCTAGGAGCATCAGAAACAGGCTTATAATCATTGCTTTTATTCACACCTTCCTTTCCATTCCTATTTTTCCTAGATGATTTTACCTTGTTTGCATTCTTAACTTCTTTCAGCTTATAGTTAAGCTGCTTCTTTGTCATTAAGCCTACGTTTACTTCAGTTGTCTTTTTCTGTTTTAGTTTATCAGAAGTTAATTCCTTTTTAACTTCTGATTTCTTAGTATCAGACTTTACAGCTACAAACTTAACATGTTTTAACTTTGGCTTTTATTTAACAACTACATGCTTAATATCTACAGTTCCTTTATCATTCTTATCATCTCCATAACCTAAGCCCTCTTTCCAGTTTTCACTACTTAACAAATTCTGAGTGATTCTGCCAGAGTTAGTCCAAGTCCTGATAATCTCTCTTTCTTTTTCTAACTCAGCTTTTAGAGATTCATTCATTTTAAGCACTTCATCCCTAATATAGAAAGTATCATCTCTATCTTTCTAAGTTTGATGGAACATGACTAACTCTTTTTCTAAATAATCATTCCTCTTTTTGCAAGCAATATTTTCAGAAGTTAATCTTTCACATGTTAAAGTTTGATCTCTATAACTAATAAACATGGTTTTAAGATATCTTCTCAACTCATTAATATCATCAGTATGAAAGGCATAAGTAGTTTGAGGTACCTTTAACTCAGCAGCTTCAAAACTGCTTTCAACACTTGCCATATCAGCATTTTCCATCAGGGCATAATTCTCCTCACATTCAGAATCTGAGGTGTCTGTCCAGCTTTTCTTCTTTGTGACAAGAGCCTTGCCTTTATCACTCTTCACTTTCTTGCAATTAGGAGATATGTGGCCTTTCTCACAACAGTTGTAGCATTTGACATTTGTATAATCTCCTCTGTCAGACTTTCCTCCTCTGCCCTCAGATTTTCTGAAATTCTTCTTATACGAACTTGCGCCTTTCCTGGAAAACTTCTTTCCCTTCCTGAACTTCCTGTATGCAATCTTTGTGATTCCTTTCACCATAAGAGCACACAGCTTCATCATCTCTTCATCAACATCCGTCTCAGGCAAGCTTTCAGATTCTGAGTCATCATCACTTTCAGAACTTGATGACTCAGTATCAGACTTTGTGAAGAGAGCTTTACCCTTGTCTTTCCTTGAGGTAGCTACCTTGGGGGATTCTTCTTCAGCCTTAAGAGCAACTGTCCTTGACTTTCCTCCTTTCCTCTTGCTTCTTTGTTCCATCTCAAGTTTATGAGTCTTGAGAATTCCATAAATTTCATCAAGAGTTGTTTCATCAAGATTATAGTGGTCTCTTATTATTGTTGCCTTCAAATCCCAGCTTTCAGGAAGAGCCAACAGGAATTTTAGGTTTGAATCTTCAATATCATACTCCTTATCAACCAGTGACAAATCATTCAAGAGTTTGACAAATCTATCATATAAATCAGTCAATGACTCATTAGCCTTTGAGTCAAAGTGTTCATACTCTTGAGTGAGTATTGTCTTCCTGTTCTTCTTGATCGAATCAGTTCCCTGGCACCTTGTTTCCAAGGCATCCCATATCTCCTTTGCAGTCTTGCAGTTTATTACCCTGTTTGACATTACATTATCAATAGCACTATGCAGTAAGTGTCGTGCCTTAGCATTCTTAGCAATTGATGCGATATTTTCAGCAGTGTAATCACTCTTCTCCTTTGGTACAGACTTTGCTGCTTCACCTGCAACTGCAACAGCGAGCTTGGTTGGTTTGTGAGGCCCTTCCTTGATTCTATCAAGATATTCTGGATCTGTAGCTTCCAGAAACATGTTCATCCTCACCTTCCATATGGGATATTCAGATGGTCTTAATATGGGAACTCTAATAGTCTCATATCGGCTTTGAATTTGTGTCTTTGGAGGTTCTTCAGCTTTGGTGGGCTTAGTTGGAGTTTCTGCTTCAGACATGATTGTGTTTGGATCTTAAACTGTTTGTGTGTTAATAGATAGGCTATGATACCACTTGTTAGGTCACACACACACTGTAGAGGGGGGTGAATACAGTGTATAGCACAATCAAATCGAACTTTAATAATTCAAGTAACAGAAAACAAACTTTATTCAAAACAATAAACTCTGTTACAATATGGAACTATTCTCTCTCAGTGATGAACAAATATCACGAGAGCTGCTAGGGTTACAATGAATAATCTTCTCGATTATGATAACACTTATAGTGTAAACCCTATGTCTGTGTTTATATACTACACAGTTACAAGATAATCGCTAATTGATATGGAATATAATTCTGCTTCGTAAAATATATCAATCAGATATCTTTTCTTCCAAGTATTCTATTCTTCATAGAATTCCTTCTTCATGCATATCTCTTCTTATGTTTGTCTCGATCTTCTCTTCCTGTGAACCAGCTGCCTTCCTTAATATATCTAACAAAAGATATACTATTTCTAAATAATACTTCAGCCCTTCCAGTGGTTTGTCTAACACCACTTAGAATGTGAACCTTTATTATATTATATAAGGAGCTTGACAATCTAAACTTCTGCTATCCCATTTGATACTAGATTGTCTACAATATATAATATACAGACAATGTGAAAATATGCATTCAAGATTCTCAAATGATTTTATAATAGTATATACTTCAAACGAATAGTTCAGTATAAACCATAATAATTAAGTGATAATTGTTATATTTTGCAGGTGCACAGAGTACACAAGAAACAGCTGTTGAACAACAGTCTGTTGACATATTGATAAACTTTGATGTACCAAGTGATGATAACCTCCCTGCAGGTCTAAGTACTGATTCTTTCCTGCAGTTCATTCAATCTACTATTCCACCACATGTAGCAATCCCTGTTTTTGCTGAAAAGTAGTCCATTCACTCTACTATTCCACCACCTAAAGTAATCCCTGTTGTTGCTGAAGATGTAGTAGCACAACAGTCCATTCATAAAGTTTCATCCATTACAGGGTCACCACAGCACTCTACAGGAACTGAGGTTCTGGAATTAAATTTAGAAGCTCCACTTTATTTATCAACAATTCTTGAAGATTTGGAGTTAACAGCTAATGGTATGGAAGCTTCTGAAGCTGCTGGATCACATACTGCACCAATTTCTGATTCTATCTTCCATGCTGAAGCTGGTGATGAAGTTCAGCAGATAGTTCAAGATCCAGTTTCAAATGAAGAATCTAATGATGGTGAAGAAGCTGATCTTTCAAATGCTCTTATAGATCCTGAGGATGATCTTTTCTTCCCTGAAGATATGCATACTCATGTGAGGCAAAAGAAGTTGAAGGAGTTAAATGCCAAGAAGAAGCATGATATTTTGATGCAATATGGAATGATAAATGGAAAGATGATACATATCCTATTTCCAGAACAAATGATGTTGAATATCTGGAAACAGCTGAACAGAGAATTCAAAATCCTGATATGCTGACTCATTCGAAAGCATCTACTCTGGTTTTCAAATCCTTACATACAGCTCAAGAAGCAACTTCTTCTCAAATTAATCAGATCAAAATATCATTGATTGCTTTAAGGTGACTACTCATCAGGAAATTCAGAAGCAAATTGCACCAATTGTTACCATACAAACTACAATTCAAGCCAATCAAGCTAGATTGGAAGCTAAGCAAGTTCAAATGTCTGAACAACTTACAGAGGTACATAATTCAATGAAGCTGATTCTTTCTTTACTTCTTGGTGATGATGCCAAAAGGGGGAGAAAATTGTTCAATCTAAAGGCAAACAGCTGAATACTGATGATAAAATCCTGATGGAGGTAATAAAGGGGACAAAAAAGGTGAAGAGCTAGTCGGAATTAGTGGTTAATCAAAAGAAATCACTAGGTCTCAATCTAGACAAGGTGGAGAAAGTAAGGAAAGTGAAAGAAGAATTAAAGAACTAATTGTGACTACAACAACTCAATAAACTTTAAAAGTCACAATTGCTATTGAAGACCGAGGTATTCTGGAGATAGATGTTGGTGCAGAAGCATATCAGTATCTTCAAACTCTGAAAGTAAAAGGATGAAAAACAACTCTATTCTACAAAGATACAAAGATTCAAGCATTTGACTTTGAGGTGAGTAGAAGAATCTTTGAGAAAAAAAAATCCTGGAGTTGATCTAGAACAGCTAAGGCAAATGGAGGAAGATTTCAAGAATTCCATATTAGTATTTACTCTGAGGTGAGTAGAAGAATCTTATCAGGACTTATATATCAGTATTTATTGAAGAGAGACGTCATCCGTACTTATATCAGTACTTGATGATCAGCAGATGATGTCATCAAGATTTGTCACTTCAGTAGATATTCAAGGAGGAAAAGGAAAGCAGGAATTCAAGGCGGTGAAGGACTTTATCTCAGAAGCAATCATATATGGATATGTAATAGGTTCCTTATTGTAATAAAATAGGATTCCTTATTGATTGTGTAATTATGCTCTATATAAAGCACAAATTAGGTTCATGCTATAAGCACAGTGAACATTGTTATATCATTCACATAACTTAGCAGCTCTCAAGGATAATTATTCATCTTTTTGAGAGAGTACGTTTGTAATCAGTTTTTATTTGTTAATATAAAAATTGTTGATTATGTTGAAGCTTTGTCGAATTATTTGCATAAATTGTATTCACCCTCCCTCTACAGTTGATTATGGACCTATCATAGACTATGATGAGACTTTTTCACCAGTTGCTATGGTCAAGTCCATCAGGATTTTGCTAGCAATAGCTGCTTAGTACGACTATGAAATTTGGAAAATGGATGTCAAAACTGCTTTCTTAAATGGAAGACTTGAAGAGGATGTATACATGATACAACCTGAGGGTTTTATCAATCCCAAGTTTGCTAAGATGGTCTGTAAGTTGCTTTGATCTATTTATGGATTGAAGCAAGCCCCAAGGAGATGGAATCATCGTTTTGATGAAACAGTCAAAGAATTTGGCTTTATTCAAAACAAAGATGAACCATGTGTTTACAAGAAGGTTAGTGGGAGCCATGTGGCATTTCTAGTACTATATGTAGATGACATATTACTAATAGGGAATGACATACCTTCTCTACAGGCTGTTAAGACTTGGTTGGGAAATAGTTTCTCGATGAAGGACTTAGGCGATGCTACATATATCTTAGGGATCAAGATCTATAGATATAGATCAAGGAAATTAATCGGCCTAAGTCAGAGTATATACATTGACAAAGTATTTCATCGTTTGAGATGCAGGAGGAAAAAAGAGGATATGTCCCAATGTCTTATGGGATATTGATCTCAAAAGATAACTGCCCTAAATCATTAGATGATAAGGGCCGTATGAGCAAAGTTCCATATGCTTCGACAATTGGATTTATAATGTATGCGATGATATGTTCTCATCCTGATGTTTCGTATGTCTTGAGCATGACGAGCATATACCAGTCTAATCCAGGTGAGGGTCACTGGACAGCTGACAAGAATATTCTTAAGTATTTAAATAGGACTAAAGATTCATTCTTAGTGTATAGAGGAGATGAGAAGTTGGTTGTAAAAGGTTACACTGATGCTAGCTTCTAGACAAATAGAGATGATTCAATATCTCAGTCAGGTTTTTTTTGCCTTAATGGAGGTGTTGTAAGCTGGAAGAGTTTAAAGCAAGAGATAGTAGCTGATTCTACAATGGAAGCTGAGTATATTGCTGCCAGTGAAGCATCCAAGGAGGCTGTTTGGATACGGAAATCCATAACAGACTTGGTGTGGTTCCATCGATTAGATTCAGTTGATCTTTACTGTGATAATAATGGAGCCATTGTGCAGGCTAAAGAACCAAGGTCCCATTCACGGGCAAAGCATATACTTAGGATATATCACCTTCCTCGAAAAATTAATAAAAGAGGAGATATACATATATGTAATGTGCAAATTGATGATAATGTTGTAGACCCACTGACTAAGGCTTTGTCGCAGCAAAAACACGAAGGTCATACTAGTTCTATGGGTATTAAATACATGGGTGATTGGCTCCAGTGCAAGTGGGAGATTGTTAGTGTGTGTGCCCTAGAGACAACACTATTATGTTTATGTTATGAGACATATGGATTATAATTATGAATCTATGGATTATTCATTAGTAATTTATTATATCTTTATTTTTTACGATAAAATGTTAGATTAATAAATGTCTTTGGAATATGATATGTAAATCTATATCTCTAAGTACGTGACTTAGAAATGAGATTATGAGAATAGTATTGATATTTCTAAAGGTCCTTAGTCAAGATTATTGTTAAGGGGCAATAATAAATATGTTGAGACTAATGTGTTTATTGACTGGTGATCACATCTCATTGATCATAGGTATGGTGATACTAAAGTCAAAACACAGGCACATGTATTAGATACATGGTGCTAGATTGACCCGTTATGAGATACTACATATTTATAGTGTCATAAGTTCATCTCACAGTGATAATAATGTATTGGTCCTTAGACCTGAAATCATTATATTTCTATACGAGAATTAATATACTTTGATACTCTTGAAATTTATCCTTAACCGGGTAATAATAAAAGTAGACATTGGGTATATTATGAATCGTATGAGAAATATGAATGATCTAGATGGGATTAAGCCCTCCTATATTAAAGGAGTGGTATTATTGGCCTCTTGATTGAGTAAGACTATAAAATGCATGACTGTGCTCAAATACTGATTTGTTTAATAGTTTACTCATTGATCAAGGAAACAAGGATTAAACGTTAACTGAGGATGACACAATGCATGCCTCGAGTTTGGTCTATAATATAAGGCTAAAGGGACTATATTACATTGTATATTATTCAAGAAAGGTTTAATTGAATCATCAATTATTATTATTACTTGGGTAGCAATGATGTATTACTAGATGCCACTCATTGTTTATAATTTTATTATTAGAAAATAAAATTATTACCAACGTAATAATAACCTAAAGGGTCACACACAAAGAACATTTAAAACAGAGTGTTATTTAAATTATGAATTTAAATATTTTATTATTATTAATTCAAATTTAATTATTAAATTAATTAAATGATACTTGATTAATTATATTAGAATTCAAATTTATTAGTAATAAATAAAACCTGCAATCAGAATGGCTTGTTTCAAAATCCCATTAGGTTTAGGGTTAGACCTTAATCCTCCTCCCCTATATATACATTAAGATGTATATTTTTAGGGTTAAAAAGTCATATAATTCATTTTTGAGAAAAATCCTAGCAGCTAATAGAGAGAGAGAGAGAGAGAGAGAAATAGGCAAACTAATCGACTAGTACCATTTTCGGTGATCGTTGGATGATCGTACATTCGTGTGGATATCTTTGGAGAGTAGATCTTCTCTAGGAGGAGGGCTGCTATGATTCATCAGGATCAGGACCTCCATTACTACATATGGAAAGCTTTATTTAAGGTAAACATCTAATCTCTGAATTAAATGTCTTGTTTTGCATGGATCCTGCGTTTGGTGTTTCATTTTTCATATTTATTTTTAATTTTTTCGCTATGCTTGTGCCACGAACCCCAACAAATTGTAGATGAAGCAGATGGTAATGTGGATGCATGGCTCTTAAAGGATTTTACAACAACTATGGAGGAGGCCATAGCAAAATTAAGAGAAGAGCATGTCACCATTTTGGATAGTAATTCTAAGGTTCTCACTCCTCATGAAGTGTATGATGCCGTGACATAGGTGTACAAAGCACAATTGAAGGCCTTTCATTATACTAGAAGAGCCATGGAAAGAACTCTGGTCAAGCACCAAACTGAAGTGAAGAAGTTGGTAAATGACAGGATTGATGAGCTGATGCCAACATTTCAAGACATTAAGACCAAGTTCTACAGATTCTTAGACAGACTTCAAGCCCTCTCTCTCTCACTCCTTTAGAAGATAATATGTCCAAACTCAATAAATCTTTCATAGCTCTACATGAAGTTATTCAGAAACAAATCACTCAACATAATGACTCAAAGGTCAAGCTGGATAAACTTTACCAAGCTAGGTTTGAACTTTCAGCCTTGGTCATGGAGGAGGTGAAGAATGTTGTTCAGAATTCTGTTGGTTCTTTGACAGCATCAAGTCCACAACAATCCCTGTCTACATCAACACCCTTATAAATCCAAAATTTACAAGCTCAAATTTCATCACTACAATCTTCAAATGCTTCTTTGATAAATCAAGTTTATCAGTTGACAGCTTTGGTGCAGAGTTAACAGCAATATATCAAGACCCTAGTAGACTCCCACAAACACCTCCAAATGCAAAATTATGTATCTCTGGGAGCTATTATGGGAGCTTTGAACATTCCTCTTCCTGCATTGCCAGAAGCAGTTAGGCCTGAAATTCCTACACCTCTAATATTGTCTGCTACCAAGACTAAGGGGGAGATAGAATCCAGATTGTTAAAATCATCATCCAGCCAAGCCACAGTTCAAACAAGTCAAATTGATGTTGGGAAAGAGGCACCTAAGGGACCCTGTTTGGACAAAGAGTTTGATGAATTATTCAGGGCTCTCAGAGTTTCTCAAACCAACAACTTTTTCATAAAAAAGGCTTTGGACATAATTATCAACTTTCTAAGGGTGATAATGGTGACTGTAGATAACTTTCAGGAGAGGAGAATTTTTTTAAAAAATAATGACTCTGGTGTGGATAGATGTGTGCAGGTGTCTCTCAACTATCTCATATCTAAAAGAGCATATGAGCTGGACATCCTAATCAACAAAGTCAACAGGATGATTCCAGAGGACACTCTCTTGCTAAATAAACTCAAAAAGGCTCAAATAACTGCTTTTTCAGAAGCATATCTCCCACCTAGCAAGGGAGTGACCTACATCTGCTCATCAAACAAAAGGTGCAAATATTTTATAATTCCAAAGCACTGTGTGTTAGATATATTTGAGATGTCATGTCTAATATGATTTTTGTTTAGTTTTCAGAACTTAACAATAGGACAAATCAGGACTTACTGAAATCAGGACTTACTGGAAGTCAGAACTTAATATCTGGACTTAAGGTCATATCTCAACTTAAGTGCGGGAAAACTTTCAGTTAAGGAATGAAGCTGATTTACATGATAAGATCGAGACTAAAACAATAGAAGATATGCATGGAAAGAGTTAGAGGACTGGAAGACTTGTAGAAGATATCTGATTGATATATTTTAGGAGACAGAATTGTATTCCATATCAATTAGAATATATCTTGTAACTGTGTACTATATAAACACAGACTTAGGGTTTACACTTGATGTGTTATCATTATCGAGAAGATTATACATTGTAACCTAGCAGCTCTTAGTGATATTTGTTCATCATTGAGAGAGAACAAGAGTTCATATTGTAACAGAGTTTATTGAATATACTTGATCTTTGTTACATACTTGTGTTAAATCGATTTGATTGTATAAACACTGTATTCAAATATGAAATACTTTCATGTATTTGGTTGCAAGTGTTTTGTTCTTAAGATTCATCCTGAACAGCTGTCAAAATTTGATCTAAAAGCTGATGAAGGAATTTTTGTTGGATATCCACTTTCCACAAAAGCCTTCACAGTCTACAATTTAAGAACAAGGGTTGTCATGGAATCTATCAATGTATCTTTTGATGATAAGAAGATTACTGGACTTGAAGATTTCAATGATCATGATCAGCTGAGATTTGAAAATGAAGATTTAAATTCTGATTCTGTAAATTCTGATGACTTAAATCCTGATCCAGTAAGTTCTGACGGGTTAAGTTCTGATGTCATTGAAACTGTGGTAACTACTCCAAGGGAAAATGCACCTGTCCAGGGGGAGAAGCATTAGAACCTGTCACTGGATCTTCAAGTTCTGATTCATCAAGTTCTGATGAGCCAAATTCTGATAATTCTGAAAACTCTGATTCTTCAAATCCTGAAGGTTCCAACTCAAATTCTGAAGTCTCAGAGAGCATAACTACAGGGGGGGCATCAGAAAATGTTGATGGAGACAACATGGATCATGGGGGAGGATCTAGTTCTAGAAATCAACTTCCATCTACAAGGAAGTGGACCAAATCACATACACCTGTCTTAATAATTGGAGATCCTGAAGCAGGTGTTAGAACTAGAACTGCAACATCAAATGAATGTCTCTATCATTCTTTTCTATCTCAGACTGAACCAAAGAAAGTGGAAGAAGCTCTTCAAGATGCTGATTGGGTGCAAGCAATGCAGGAAGAGTTAAATGAATTTGAAAAAAATAAAGTCTGGACCCTAGTGCCAAGACCAAAGAATAGATCAATTGTTGACACAAAATGGGTGTTCAGAAAAAAACTGACAGTGATGGCATAATTACAAGAAACAAAGCAAGGATGGTTGTCAAAGGCTACTCTCAACAGGAGGGCATTGATTATGATGAAACATTTGCACCAATTGCTAGATTGGAAGCCATAAGAATCTTTTTGGCTTATGCTGCTCACAAAAAGTTTAAAGTCTTTCAAATGGATGTGAAAAGTGCTTTTCTCAATAGAGAATTGAAAGAAGAGGTATATGTTGAATAACCTCCAGGCTTTGTAGATTCAAAATTTCCAAATCATGTCTACAGGCTTGATAAAGCACTTAATAGCCTTAAGCAAGCTCCAAGAGCATGGTATGAGACTTTAGCTCAATTCCTTCTGGAAAGTAGATTTCACAGAGGTACAATTGATAAAACACTGTTCTACCTCAACCATGGAAATGACTTACTTTTGGTACAGATATATGTTGATGATATCATATTTGGTTCTACAAATGCCAAACTATTTGAAAGGTTTGCAAAGCTAATGCAGTCAAGATATCAAATGAGTATGATGGGAGAACTTAGCTATTTTATGGGACTTCAAGTCAATAAAATGAAGAAGGTACTTTTATCAATCAATCCAAGTACACCAGAAATTTACTAAAGAAATTTGGAATGCAAGACTGTTCAACTGCATCCACTCCCAAGGCCACTGCAACCAAGTTAGATAAAGATACTGGTTCATCAGTATATATTACTAACTACAGAGGTATGATTGGCTCTTTACTCTATTAAACTGCAAGTGGACCTGATATCATGTATGCTACCTGTCTTTGTGTAAGATTTTAGGCTGATCCAAGAGAACCTCATCTAATAGCTGTGAAAAGAATTTTCAAGTACCTCAAGGGTACAGCTGATCTAGGATTGTGGTATCCTAGAGAATCAGATATTAAGCTAATAGGTTACTCAGATGCAGATTTTGCAGGATGCAAAATAGACAGGAAAAGCACTAGTGGAAGCTGCCAATTTCTTGGAGGCAGATTGGTTTCTTAGTTTAGCAAGAAACATAAATCAATTTCCACATCAACTGCAGAAGTATAATATATTGCTGCAGGAAGCTGTTGTGCACATATTCTTTGGATGAAAAATCAGTTACCGGACTATGGGTTAGAATTTTCTAAAATACCTATTTACTGTGATAATCAAAGTGCTATTTCTATGACAGGTAATCCAGTTCAACACTCAATGACAAAGCACATCAGTATTAGGTACCATTTCATAAGGGAACATGTAATGGAAGGTACAGTGGAATTGCATTTTGTTCCAACAGATCAACAACTAGCAGATATCTTCGCAAAACCACTATGTGAAGCTACTTTTACAAGACTGGTAAATGAACTTGGAATGGTTTCAGGTTCTTTCTCAAAATCTGCTTAATTTTTGTTCTCATGCATCAGACTTTATAATTAGTGTTTACAGATTGTCTTATCTTCATGTAATCTGTGCTTAAATTGTAATACATTAAATACTGATTGTTATTTGATGTGGATCTATATACTCTTATAGTGTTTTGAATGTTCAGTGAGTATTCAATCCAATGAGGATAACTGTGCTAGATGCTAACCTAGTAGTCTTTAACATACTAGAAATCCCATATTTGAATTAGTTGTTTACGTTGAAATTCATTAACACAAGCAAATTCTGATGTTGAGCTTAGTCAAATTTACTTTGTGTATCTTATTACTAAGTCACAAACTAGATTCTTGCTTCTTATCTGTCAAATTCTGATGTCAGTAAATCTTAAGGATAAACCTCATGTTTGATAAGCCTCACTTATCTAAAGAAAAGAAAAGAAAATAGAAGTCAGGTACTCCTTTGAGATCTAGAGTAAATATGTGGAAGGGAAGACCCAAGTGCATTGCTGGTATTAAGTAATATGCATTAGAAAAGTAAATAAATTTTTCTTGGTGACTTTTCACATTCTCTGATTATTGGAGAAATACTCTGATAATAGCATAAATTCTGATAGCAGTTGTGACTCACTTACACTGAGAAGCCACTGTAAAAAGGAATTTCAAAAGATGCGTAAAATGAGCACAAACAGTTGAGGTGGATTCTTGCATAAATTTATTCTATTGTAGACTTCATTATTAATGAAAGATTTTAAGCACTTTTCTTAGTTATGCCTTATTTCTAAGATGTACTGAAGTTTATCAGACTTTAATCTTTATCTGATATTTTGCTAATGCACATACTTTCACTCCATAAGAATGATGAAAATTACTGTGGTGATTAAGTTATTTTTGACAAACAGTTAAGTGTCATTTGCATAAATTCTGAGGACAAGTTCTGATGGAAGTTCTGATGATTAAACTCTGAAGAAACAAGTCAGTATTTGTATGAAGAATCACAGAAATAAACATTCGCTTTTTGAGTATAGAAACCATATTCTGACCGTTCAAATCTGATAATAGTCAAGTTCTGATATTAAATACTGATGCAAACTCTGATGCTTACGTGGCATTATTTATTTACTTGACGTATTTGTCGTAAATACTGTAACGGTCATATCTTATCAGAATATAATTAGGTGAGATAAAAACAGTCATAATCATTTATTAAGTGGGAAGCGTGTTTTCCTTGAAACACTGCATGTGCACATTTATTACTGCTTAATACCCGTGCCCACTAATAATGTTTTGACTAATGATATGCTTCCAGGTGTCTAAAGTCTGTTCTGCTTCAATCATAACAGTTGTCAAAAAGAGAGTATATATATGGGAGTTAAAAGATTTTATAATCTTTTACCTACTTTTCTTTCTCTAATCTCTCTTATTCTCTCTCTCACTAATATTCTCTGAAGCTATTTTCTTATAGGCCTTTTATCAAACACCTTGTGTACACTCTATTTTCTCACTTATTTTTCACAGAAATGGAACCCAAAGACATCATTTTCAATGGAGCTAAGTTTGTTCCTAACAACTACTTGGCTATATTAAGCAAGGATGAAGCCCCATCAGAACTTCACTTCATCCAAGATTTTCTATCTAAACGTGAGATTGGGTATGCTTTGACCCAACCTAAAGCAATCTCAGGGACTCAGGTGCTGAAGTTCTGGAGGTCAGGAGTTTATGATGATGGTGGTGCTAATGGGTCCCCAAGCATCATATTTACAACAGGGGAGGATGCACATATGGTGACTTTGGCCACAGTTAGACAAGTACTCCAATTGCCAGAAAACTGCACTTATTCAATAGTTGAGGAGCCAGCTCTTCAACAGCTAAATGCCAATCTGGGCTATGAGAAAAGTTTATCAAAGCTTGGGCAGTTGAAGCGGCCCTACATCAGGAGGGAGTTGAGCTTCTTCTTTGACTGCATCACAAGAACCTTTGCAAACAAGTGTTCAAACTTTGATGCAATTCCTATCCTAAGTCAGCAAATTGGGTATGCTCTGATTACTGAATCTCATTTTGATTATGCTAATATTGTACTAGGATTCATAGGTGATAGAATGACAGAAGATAGGAATACAGTCTATTTTGCTAGATTATGTCAACTTATTTATAGCTTCTGTTGCTTTGATGCACCCCAATTAGCAAGTGAGTTGATTTAACCATTTAAACTTGCTAAAAGAGCTTTTACTGATTTATTATCAACTGAAAATAAGAAAACTATTCTAAGACCCCTCCAAATTCCAGAATCGGTCAAATAGTTTTTGGTAAACTCTGACCCAAACACCTATACCTCCATATATCCTGATGTACAACCAACCCAACCTCCATCAGCACCTCCAAGCACTACACAACCAACCATCTCTCAACCTCAATCAACTTAACCTACCATCATAACATACTTCCAACCAACTCAATCCTCACAACAACAACCATCAACACCTACCATCAGACCTTTATCTTCCAGGCCTAAGAGGGCAAAGTCTGTTTCTCAACCTCCACCAAAGAGAAGGAAGATGATTCTAAGGGACGAATCAGATGATGAAGAAGTACATGTTCATGCATCAGAACCTGTGACTGTGGAAGGTGAAAATGTGGTTTTTCAGAAAGAAGTAGCAGCTGAAGGGTCAACCCATTAGATAAATGTTGAAGCTGAGGGTTCTGATACTTTGAAGAGAAAGAGAACTCTAAGTTCTGATGCTACTCAGGCAGCTCCTACACCATCTAGGAGATCTAAGAAACAGAGGGCAGGAAGGCACATGGCTCAACCTCCTTCAGAGGATACTGAAGAAGCTGAGGAAGAGGATCAGGAATCTCTGATCTTAAAGCCAATAGTAATTAAAACTTTGCCATCCCCAACTCAAGATCAAGACATTGTTCCAGATACAGTGCTCACACCTCCTGTCTCTCCAATCAAAGCTACAGATAATGTTGAAGAACAAGACATAATTTCTGAAATAGATATTCATAATCTGAATGTTCCTACTATTTTTTATCTGGAAGCTCCAACAGAAGCTCAGTCATCAACAGTTAATTCTCCTATTCTACAGGCTGAGATACCAACAACTCCTATTCTGGAGATAAATTCTGATGATCAGAATTTAGATGAAGTTGTTCCAGAATCTCCAGTTGCCTCACATACTCTTGTACTGTCAGAAGATAATGAGTCTTCTTCAAGATTGAAGACAGTGTTTCTGTTGATACTCCAGCTCCCATTCTAGAAAAGGAGGCACTTATTGAGAAGTTTGTTGAGCAAGCTGCTCCTATTCCTTGGGATGATACTCACAGAGGTGAGGAGTGGACCAAGAAGTGGAATGAAACTGATTTCATTCCAAGCTCCAAAGTACTGACAGACCATATTGGAAAAGCTGATGAGTTGCTCACAAATTCTGATTTCAAGACACAACTCAAAGTCACAGCTCTGTCTACCAAAAATCTTCAAGGTCTCCACTCTACTACCCATGAAAAGGTTGACAAACTTCTTGATCAAAATGAAAAGCTGGATATGGAGACTAAACTTGATAAAAAGAGGTTTATCAGACCTATTTCTGAGAAAGTTGAAGCCATTGAGAAAGCTCAAGAGAAGCAACATGCCCAAATTACCGAGGTCCTACAGAATCAAGCTTCTCAAAAAGCTCAATTGGATAAAATCCAATCTTCAGTTGAACTTTTCCTCTCTCTCCTACTACCTGATGATGCCAAAAGGGGGAAAAGGTAGTTAAGTCCAAATGCTCACCTACTCTAATACTGAAGAAGAAGGATGACAAAGGTGATGACCAGGGAAACTCTGATAAGAGTAGAGGTCATGGAAAAGATCAAGGTCAAGGGCAAAGCAGCAAGGTTTCTTCTAGGAAACTAATTATTGATGCAAGCAAATATTCTACTCAAAAGAAGACAAGTTCTGAAGCTGCTCAAACTCAAAATCTGATAGCAAGTACCGATACTCAAAATCTGATCTCAAGTTCTGATGTTCTGATTTAAGGAGGAAGTAAAGACTCTCAGAAGTTTTTGCAAACTCTGAAGCTCAAGGGAAAGTAGACTATTGTCTACTACAAGGATCCCAAGATTCAGACACTTGATGAAGAGATTGCTAGAAGATTATTTCTGAAGCATAATCCTGGAATGGATTTAGAAAATCTCAAGGAGGAAGAAGCTATATTTAAAGCTGAAAAGACAAATCTAAAGCCAAAAGCTTTTGTTGCAAAGAAACCTCCAAGGCCTAAGGAAAAATGCATTGTGATCAAGGAGAAGTCAAATACTGAGGCATCAAAGCCTAAGACTAGATCACAGACTGAGATTGATCTCAAAGACAAAGGGAAGGGAAAAGTTGATGAACCAATAAAGCCACAGGAGATGAAAATTCCTCAAATCCTGATGAAACCTGTGTGCAAACTGGTTCCAGTTCATGATGATACACTTGTTGAAGATGAAGATGTTCAAATTCTGAAAAGAAGGAAGATTTCTGAAGAATCAAAGACAACCTCTGACCTCTGACAGTGCTCAAGTTGTTCAGAGTGAAGAACTGCAAGCTACAACAAAAACAACAAGTTTTGATAGAGTTATCAAGACATCAACCTCTGACAGTGCTCAAGTTGATTTAGACAAGATGAAAGTAGCTGATATAAAGAAACTTCTATGGAAAAATGTCAAACCATCAGATCCAAAGAAAAGCCAATTGCTGTCTGATTTCATGACTATTGGGTTAAATGCTAGAGAACCAAGAGACAGGGCTGGATTAGGTTCTGATGAAGCTAAAATCAAGACATGAGTTGAAATTTCTACTAGAGATCCATTTTTGCTAACTGAAAAACCTCTTGAAGATGTTACATAGAAACACCTTAATAACGTTATCTCTGTTCAAGTGATATTGGATGCTCATGACAAGCACAATGTCAAGGAAAATCGAATTCTATATCTTGAAGATAGAAGGACATATCAGATGTCAGAATCAGATGTGCTAAACAAATTTATGAAAAAACTTCAATTCTTTCATTATCTTCTAGAGATAAAGTCTGATATTACTAGGAGATGGTCGAATTTCATAATGAAGACCATAAGAGATAAAGCTAGAATTTTTGGTTCAAGGGTTACATAATTCATTCCTAATATTGTTGAAGATGATGGAAGTGAGATTCCAATGAAGAAGGATTCTGCTAAACTTGAAGTGATACTGAAAGAGAAATGTCTATGCTACAATGAAGATTCTTCCCATCCAAGGGTAATAAGACTGGGTGATGGTTTAGAAAGAAACCATATCTCTGCTCTAAGGACTGCAATCTACCAGACTGGTAGTCAGGGTGAAGATTTGAAGCAAGTTAAGACTACACTATCTCAAGTCCTGAGGAATAAAGAAGAAAAGCTGATATCAAGCTTTGTCAAGAATCATTTTGGATTCAGATTGACTCAATGAGATTGGTAAAAGCTACAAGGACTGTAAGTTGTAGTTGGTTATCTAGTTAAACTCTTATTGCATTTGTACTTAAATGTTTTTGACATCATCAAATCTATTAACTTGTATATTTTGCAAAATTTACAAGTTGGGGGAGATTGTTAGATATATTTGAGATGTCATGTCTAATATGATCTGTGTTTAGTTTTCAGAACTTAACAACAGGACAAATCAGGACTTACTGGAAGTCAGAACTTAATATCAGAACTTAAGGTCATATCAGAACTTAAGTGCAGGAAGACTTTTAGTTAAGGAATGAAGCTGATTTATAGGAGAAGATCGAGACTAAAACAATAAAAGATATGCATGGAAAAAGTTAGAGGACTGGAAGACTTGTAGAAGATATCTGATTGATATATTTTAGGAGACAGAATTGTATTCCATATCAATTAGAATATATCTTGTAAATGTGTACTATATAAACACAGACTTAGGGTTTACACTTGATGTGTTATTATTATCGAGAAGATTATACATTGTAACCTAGAAGCTCTTAGTGATATTTGTTCATCACTGAGAGAGAACATCAGTTTATATTATAATAGAGTTTATTGAATATACTTGATCTTTGTTACATACTTGTGTTAAATTGATTTGATTGTATAAACACTTTATTCAACCCCCTTCTATAGTGTTGTGTGACCTAACACTGTGTCATGGGGAATTTGAGGTTGATCATGACATTAAAAACTGAATTGAAGCACAAAAGGATTAAGACTGTAGAAGATGAAGAGATGATAAAGATATTGGGAAGATATTTGAGAAATGCTGATAACGTGTTGCCAAAAACTCAATTTAACACTAAAAATGATTTGGATGATGATGAGCAGAATAAGGATGAACATAAATCTTCTGGCTCAAATCCAAGTCAATCTTCTAAAGTAATAGGCAACAAGGTGTATGAGAAGAGAAAGGGGAAAGAAGGGTGAAAAGAAGATGGAAAGAAAAGTAGGAGAAGTGGTGAAAGGTAGTCACAGAAACAGAATGTCCAGGAAGTAAAAGTGTCACAAATCCATCCTACTCAAACCACCAAGCCAAACCAAATAAACACTCAACCAATCCAACCTTACAAACCTAAATTCTTGTATAAAGAAACTGCAAACTCCTTACTCAAGATACCAATCAGATCCAACCAAGTCACACTAAAGAAAATCACAGACCTACCTTCATGCAAGCCTCCAACCAAAATTCACTTCAAGAATGTTAGGAGAAAACCAAAGAAAATGTAAGCTGATGCTGGTAACATCTGGAACTTCTTCAATCAATATGATTTTCTGCCTCTAAACATAAGCATAACAGATGATGACTATTTCAAAATTTGGGTTGTCTTTTTTGCAGAAGTTAGAATCTACTATTTGGATGGCTCCTTTATTTTGCTTAGCAAGGAGTAACGGAAACATTTTTAACCATAGAATTGAAGAGGGTGATCAGTTTGAGGAAGGACAAGGATACTACTAGTACAAGAATGCGGAAGACTGTGATGTCTGAAAGGTTGAGAGAGAGGAATAGAAGACATGCAAGAATAAAGGCTGAGAAGGAGGAAAAGGAAAGGCATTATGCCAGGGAGATTGAGAGGTTTGAACAGAGATCAAATGAACTCAAGACAAGGGGGCTGAGTAGAATATCAAAAGATGGACATTTTCTGAACATTCAAATTGGCAGATTTTTAAGGTTCAGAGTTGGTTACCTCAACAGTTACTCATTGGATGAATGACTCAAGCTGGTAGAAGCCTTAAGAGGGACATAAATAATAGAGGAACTCAAAGTGCTAGTAAATCTCAAGGACCTCATTAGAAAAAACCGGGCTATGAAAAATTCACTTGATGACAGTAATTGTTGAACTTATGTAATCATCAAATGTATAAAAGTTATATTTATCAATCTATCAATTTTTATGTAATTGATTTTAGCTTGGGGTTACTCTTGTTATCAGGCATGAATCTGTGATAAGCAATCTTCTCACAAATTGGGGGAAATTATTGTGCAAGACATGCATGTATAATAACAAGATTAAGTCACATTGACAACCCCAAGATTTAGTTGTTTGATAATCAATTTTGTATTCTGTATTGTATTTCTTGAGTCTATAAAAAGGTTAGAAGATTAGAATAGAGGATTTTTCTGTGAACAGATTCAAGCTAAGAAATAAACTCTGAAAAAAAATAAGTCATGATCATATGCCACAGAGAAAAGTGTTTGGAGTTGAATAAAGTTGTTCTATGAAAAATGTTCTAAGTCAAGATACCGACAAGTCACAGATCGAGTTATATGGAGAAGTCATTCGAGAAGTCCAATATGAATTATCGAGAAGTCCAAAATGGTTTATAAAGAAGTCTCAGAGATATCGACATGTCAAATTAAGATATAGAGAACTGGAGATATCGACAAGTCATTTCTGCATGTAGAGAACTCAGAGATATCGATAAGTCAAAATGAAGATGTGAAGAATTGGAGATATTGACAAGTCAATTTCTCATATAGAGACCTTAGAGATATCGACAAGTCAAAATATGTATATAGAGATCTCAGAGATATCGACAAGTCATTTTCACATGTAGAGATCTCAGACATATCGACAAGTCATTTCACATGCAAAGATCTAGAGACCTCGACAAGTCAAGTAAACCTATAGAGAACTAAGAGATCTCGATAAGTCATTATACTTATTTTCATTATATTTTCAAAATACAGACAAGTTAAAGATTCAATATTATCAGTCAACAAACGATCTATTCACTAGATTGAAAAGTGTACAAAGTAGCTGGAAGAATACAAGATCAAGGGCCAAGATTAACTGGACAAAAGATGATCACAGACCTGCAAGATTCTGCACAGATTTTCTAAGTTAGAAATGGAAATAGAAAAATGTTGCTTTAGAAAGTAGTTTAGTACATTTTGGTGCAAGTCTTGTAAACCCGTGCTGGTATTGTATAAAGTATGCACTGGTCCTTAGTTCACAAGTAACAAAACATATCAAAATTTTCTTGTATTATCTCAAGATGGAAGTTGTTTTCTTATTTTCTTAAGAACCAAGAATTTGTAGGAAGACCAACTTAATTAATACAAATTAAATGAGTTTTGAAAATAATGTGTTTGTTGGTTATTTCTGTAAACACAATATCTCTGAAAAATTTAAACTGCTTTGTTTACCTAAAATTCAAACAAATTTTAAAAAATCTAAAAATCCAAGAAACACATTCACCCTCCTGTGTTACATTCAATATCTAACAATCGTCTAAGCCAACAGCTACCGAAAATGACACTTATATCGAGATCTCAAATGAAATCGAGAAAGAATCCGACAAGAAACGGATAAAGAACATATTCCTTCAATCATTGACCAAACTCGAATATTAGCAAGACAAATTAAAACTACCAGCCAACACAATCTATAACAGCAATCAGATAAAGTAAACAAGCAACCATTTAATCGAAAAATCATAATAAAAATCCGACAACAACCAAGAACTCAACTAAACAATTAAAATAGGCCTGAAATAACAAATTAAAGCTACCAACCTACCCAATCTATAAGAGTAATCACATAAAGTAAACAAGCAATCATTTAATTGGAAAATTACAATAAAAATCCGACGAAAACCAAAACCTCAATTAAACAATTAAAATAGGCCCAAAATAATATAAAGATGTCAATGTACGTAAAACGAGATTAAACATGGCATACGAGATACATGCTAGCAAAATTAATTTTAGATAGTAATTAAGTGCATACAATTGCATTTTAACATGTAACAAATATATGAAAATTACATCTTGACCAACAATATTTTAAATTAAATTAAACACATAACATTTAATTAACACGTAACAAAATAATCATGAAATATTTTTTTTGAATGTTTTCACAATTCACCCTATAATTGAGTGAACTCGGATAAAATACCAAATAAACTTTTTGACACAGATAAAAATATTCACTCGATCCCCAGAATTTTAAAACGAACTCAATATATCGATATCGATGAAACGATCAACTTTCAAATAATTTTTTTTTAAAAATAGTGAAAGTAAATAAATATTTTCACACTATCAACAAAGATCGATATAGAGCTAACAATTACCACATTGAGTTATTTTAACAACATGAACTAGTCACACAAGAATAAAATATCCACTATTTTATTCCTTCTAATCAAAAAATCACATAAAAATATCCAAATTATAATAAAAATAAATTCTAAAACTTCGAAATATTACAGAAAATATTTTGAAAGTTTTGCAGAATATAAAATTTATCTCACAAATAAGAAATGACTTCATAATTTTAAGGTAATTTTTTTGAAATGAAGATTTAAAAAAAGAGAGGATATATTTATGAAATTCATTAAATTTTCATATTTAAATTGGGCTCATACTCCTTAATGGGCCTAAGCTCTAGATTTTTCAAGAAAAAAAACAAGAAAAGCAACGCATAAAAATCTTGGGTTTTGTAAGGCAATCTGCAAGATACTTTAAATATGTATTTTTATAATATTTTGGTGTAAAATTTTTCTCAACCAAATTCTAGAAATTAAATCATTTTGTTAACACATAAAAAGTTACAAGACATACCAAATTTTTAGAGTTTTTATATATTTTCATTTTGCCTTTGTACTTCGTTACTAAAAGCAAATTTGTTTCTTTTGTATCCCCACTTTCTTATATTTAACTTTACTTTTGTACATAATAATAAAATAATTTATAGTATAAGAATTGTAAAATTCAGTGTTGATAGGTTGGAGCTGAATTTAAAAAAGTGTAGTTTTTAAATTTGACTTAAAAATTACACTAAAATAGTGTAATTGGTTAGAGATGCTCTAACGCGGAGAAGTGTATATTTTTCATTTATTTTTTTCTATCTATAAGCTACATATTTATTTTCTTTTAGTAACGCATGATATATGACTTTGACATAATTTTTTATTTTATGTATGTTTTTTATTTTGTTTGCTCACTTTTTTACTAATATTTTTTAAATCAGTTTAAGCCCCACGACCTTTTACACAAACACATTTTTTTTAACTTAAACTCAAAAATTACTTAAATCTCAGTCATTTTGGTTAGCTGGTTAGCCAAACGTGCATATGACCACAACTGCATTTTGGTTAGCCAAATGGGCTCATGATCACTACTTTGAATTTGCTTATCAAAATGACAAAAGCAGCAAAACATTGCAGCCCCTCTAATGGTTCAGCACTTAGCACAAACAAACAATGAACAATAATGTCATTCCAAATGCTTGTACTTCTTTGGTGTAAAAGTTTAATGGACCAAGAAACAATTTATAATCGTATAAGCACGCCAGCATCATCACTATAATTTTACCCCTCAGTCTTCTCTTTTATGATAAGAAAGCGCTCTTACTTCAGTTCAGTTTGGTAGATCGCGGATCTCCAAAATTCAATTTTCTTGGATCAAATTAGCCTGAATAAACTTCACTAACTTGAACCGTACTATGAATTTGACCTCCTTTGTATTAAAAGAAAGTAGGAGGTCAATAAAAAAGTTCAGCTGATTCACGAACATACATTTTCTGATGTTTTTTTTTTATATTTTATGTAGCTTATTTATACCATGCATTATTTATACGGGAAAATCTTGGGGGATGGTGTAACTTCTGATGCTTGATATACTGAGAACCACAAGCAGGATAGTCCAGAGTAATATTTTGTGTACCAAGATTGTACGAGGTAACATTCCAAGCTTTGGATGCTCCTCCTGAATTTCCTTCTATATCAAAGTTTTCAACCACCAGGCCCCCACTTACTACAAGATCCCAACAGAAAAAGTGATACTCATTTTCAACATCCGAATACTCGTTTTCAATGTACTAGACACCGAGTACTTGGATTTTTGGTCTCCAATTTTCAAATACTCTTCTCAACATGAACACCGTAGGACCAAGCTAGACTACGGTTTTTAATAAAACATTAACCATGCAGATTGCAGGCAAACTGATACTAATTCTGAATTCTGATGAGTTGTGTTGTGATCTAGAACTGAATAACTATGTTTGGCACCATCTACACAGCAAACTAAAATATTCTTATAGGTAATGCCTTTTTTCCTTCTAATCAAACATGGTTTTATAAGTAATACCCTAATAGGTAAACATTTATTAAAATTCCAACATAAAAAGAAAATATTTCTAATCCATAAGCATAACAGAATAGAGAATACTAATTCTTGGTACAAAATTAATTTCGTACTTTTGCACTTTTCACTTTTTTTCCTCCTACTTAACTAGTTGTACTTTTCCCCCTTGCTACTTGTCAATTTCCCTCGCCACCCGGTATTTATAACAGATGATACTTATTGCAGCAATAGTACTGGTATTGGTATCAAGCTGATACATGCGTCAAATTTGATATTTACCAGTTTTCTACTCAATGTTTTCGAGCATCATCCTCAAAAACATTTTTCTCCATACAAATTATAATAAGATGCCAGTATTCCAAACTCGTTCGCCCTCCTAAGCATTACACAAGGTCGATGCTCGAGTTTGGTTCGTTTATTCCCCTACAGTCTGCAGACACACTCAGATCACACTTAAGAATTGTCTTGAAACTTGACAACTGTGCATGTCTGGTAGAAACGAAACCTAATTAACAATTTTTTGACTTTGGAACATTTTACACTCATATACATAAAAGAAAATAAATACAACAAAGCAAATGAAAAAAAACGGAGTACAGGTGATGCAAATAAAAGGTGAAATAGCAGTACATTATACACAAATGTAAGAAACTCATTTAACCCCACTAATAAAAACCAGACATACACAAATAAACAGCCAAACTATGCTTCAAAACATGACAAAAGTATGTAAAGGAAATATTATACTGTCTTTTCCTCAGTGACACAGTACAATACAGCTGGGTTGGGGCTCATTTCATGCAGATGAAACCCATTCACACGTACTCACAATGCTTATCACGATTATACGATAACTAAACGTGCTCATAACGTACGCTTATCAGTGAGTTAGCGGTTATACGATAACTAATGAACTTATAATGATCATTATCGTAAGATCAAGTTCAAGTTCACTGTAAACAGAAGTCTGAAACAAGTCATTTACTGATATTTTGTACTTCAACTACTCCCTACTGACCTACACTTCCTAGGCTTTATAGGTGTTTATACTATAGGTAATCTGAATTAAAAGCCTCTAGCTAGATCTTAGTGAAAACCCCACAAATTTTGTGTTTTGTCCTCAAAGTATAAATGCCTTGTAAATAGATTGGCACAATAGAGGAAATGTACTTGTTAATTAGGTTGTAGCCAGCTTGACTGGCAAGGAAATTGACAAAACAATCAAGTTGAAACACATTGAAGTAGAAGAAAAGACCATTGGACAAAAGTGTGGTGTGTTCATAGTCCCTACAATGAGTTCAAGTTTACCTCTTTCAAAGAAAAAACATTAGATGTATATGACTTGTTGGCTGTGAAAAGAAAGAGATTAGCTGGAGTAAGGACCACATGAATTGTGATCTTTTTCCAGCATAGACCACAACAATTTCTGAGGTTGTCTCCTGTTTTAGCAGATAATTTCAAGAACTTAGTTAAGGTTTTACAGTTGATTATGCATGATAAGAATGGTAAGAAAACAAACCTCTTTGATGATGCCATGCATTATAAAGACATATCAGAAGATTTCATTTCCCAAGAAACAACCCTTTCCTCCTTTTTGCTCTGACAAGGTCTCTTAAATCCTGCCCTCAACACTTCACAACATGACAACTTCCTTTACACCAATCCCCTTCTTCTTTCCAGCCTGAAACAGAACACAACCACCTCTGATAAACATACTGTATACACATACACAGCCACTTGTATTAGTTGTATGTGCATATAATTTGAGAGAGAAAGAGACTTAAAGCTCAAGATTCTCACTATCCACAATCACAACCACTCAAAAGAATAAGTTTTTTACATATTTAAAAACAAGGCCAAAAAAATTATTTATATGCACCATGTGCTGAATTTACAAGATTTTCAAGATATTTCTGCTGCTCTGCAATAAAGAATATCTAAAACAATCAGCCACAGAATTGCATGCCTGCATCACATCCTCCAGTAATATCTCATTAGATAAGCTCATGATCTTCATGAGGATTAGTCTTAATTGACTACAAAAAAATATCGAAACTCACTATTTTTTTCCCTCCAGGTTAGATGGTAGAAAAAGGGCCGATAGAGTCATAAAGTTTGTTGAAGGAAGAAACAACAATTAAAAGATCTGATAGGTACCTTTTCTTTGATCCCTTTCAGTGATTAAGTATCCAGTGGCTGTCAGTGTCATCATTCTTTTGATCTAGCCCCATAAAAAAATTTAACTTTACAATTTACTACAGCAACTCACATTTCTCACATTTCTTAGTAGGAGATTCCACAAGCTTGATAATTCAAGTTCAGAATTACTACAGGTATGCCTTTATACAACCATCTCTTTTACATTACAGTACTTCCTGCAGTTCTGAATTGCTCATCCCATCCGCGGTACTATAGTTTTATAATTGAGCACCTGTTTTAATATGCAAGTGAATTTCATAATGAAAACCGCCAACAAATTTACGCTATTTATAGCTTCAGTTCTTCGACTCTTCTGATATCTGCCCCTGCATCTTTCTAATGTCCCCAACATAAACAAATCAAGGCTTAGTTATGCATTAGAAAACAATATGAAGTGAAAAAATTGATGCCCTTTTAGCTATAGAGCTTCACTATTTGCATCTCAATAATATGCTGAAAGCAGCCAGTAGAGTGGGGTAGTAATGAAAAGACAGTGAGTTGTCTTCTGTTATCTTTATCAGAATCAGGAGAATCTTTTTACCAGTTTTTCTTAATGTTGGTGAAGCCAATAGAATGAGCACTAAATAAACCAACAAGTGCATGCAAGTGTTACATACCTATTAAATCCAAACATATTATGTGTGCTTTTCCCCTATAATTATATTTACCTTGCAGAGTACTAAGTGACGGTGTTTGCCTTGAACGACAATTATCACTAAAATGTAAGAATCGTTACTACTTAACCGGAGTCTTATGGAGTTATGGTTCTTAGTATAAGATCTTTCTGCAAGTAGAAACTTGAGATAGTTCTTAAAGCATTTCATAAAGATAGTGACACAATAAGAACTTTTTAGTAGAGGAACAACATAAGGCCATGGTATCCAGAGGACCACTTGATGGAGTTCCTAAACCTAGGGCCAATATTTTTTTCGGGACACCAACTGTATAAACTGGTCCCAAATGCATAATTATTCTGTGATTTATTCATAATGTCTTCACTGAAATGCAGTCGAATAAATTTGTTTAATATACAATGCAGGTTCAGATGTTCAGGCCTGTAGCGATCAACGTGGAAACTATACCAGATGTCAATATCATTTGCCGTTACACTTGGAGGTGCAGGAGGGGTATTAGTATTGTTGGGAATATTCGTCGGGGTCGTATGGTTTTACTTGTTACAGCGTAGAAAGCATTTAAACAAGAACTCAGACACAGGTTCTTCAGATCCATCCTCGATAGGTAGGTGGTAGGTTTTATCAAAAATTGACTTGGAGATATTTAGTTTATGGTTCCATGCCTGATACATCTGTAATCATACTTATGCTTAACTATTACAGTTGAGGTAAAAGGAAGAGGTCTACACAGTTCTTCTGCAGAACCTCTGACGGGACCACCTGAAGCAAGACAGTTCACAACAGAAGCTTTGGAGCAAGCTACCAGCCACTTTGATGAGAAAAATCTCATTGGATGTGGAAGATTAGGTCTGGTTTATAAGGGATTGCTTGGAGACGGAACTATCGTGGCTATCAAAAGGCGTGCTGGTGCCCCCCAGCAAGAATTTGTTGAAGAGGTGAGTTAAATTTAAATTCTATGTAAACTGAAACTAATATTGCATATTGTACAGAGCTAATTTGGTTGTTAAATAAGAAAAATAGTATTTACATAGTGTTATTTCTTTTACCTAGGATCTTTGTTCAAACTCATAAAATTGTGTATCTTGCCAAAAAACAATAATACAGTTTCATGAGCAAATTTCACTTCTACATTTCCCACACTCAAGACATTTTATATCACAATGTTAAGGGCAGTTCTATAAATTTTTCCCTGCAGCTTCTTAAACATAATTAAATGGAGTCTGTACTCTAATCCTTCAAAAATCTCTTATTTGAATCACAGGTAGCCTACTTGTCAGGGATATCGCACCGAAACCTAGTTTCTCTTCTAGGCTATTGCCAGAATTGTGGATACCAGATGTTAGTGTCTGAATATCTACCTAACGGCAGCATGTGCAGTCATTTATATGGTAGGAATCATACATATGAATGACTTATCTATATTATACAAACTTTAAGTAATGTTTTGGATTCATCACTTGACAGCAACTGGGAAAGATTCAGCATCAAAACTGGAGTTCAAGCAGAGGTTGTCCATAGCTCTTGGGGCAGCTAAAGGTATAGACAAACAAGCTGATCACTAGAAATGAGACTACGTGAAGTAGTTATATATTTTAGAAAAAACTTCTGCTGATGCAGGTCTGTGCCACTTACATAGCCAACAAATTCCTATGGTGCACGGTAGCTTTAAGACATCGAATGTTTTGGTAGATGAGAACTTCATTGCTAAAGTTGCGGATGCAGGAGTTTCTAGACTATTACAAAAAATTGAAGATGCAGGTCCATCTCACTCAGCAAGAACCAACGTTTTCGAAGATCCCGAGTAAACTGTTTCTTTTTGCTTTTACATAATTAAATTCAAGTTACTTTTTTCCTAGACTCAATGTATCATCAATGTTCAGGACAGCCCAATTGGGGGTATATACTGAGATGAGCGACGTGTACAGCTTTGGGGTCTTTCTTTTGGAGCTTTTAATTGGACAGGAGGCTTCACACATTGATTCCTTTGGATCAGATGGAAGTATACTGCAATGGGTATAGAAAAGAATATCCTTTAATACAATTTAGAACAACTTTCTCTCGTATCATATGTATGGATGTTCAACTAGCATGCTAAGAGAATAGATTAACATAGCGGTAAACATAAACTATTCATAAAAAGCAAATGTGCCTGAATTCAGTAACAAAACCACCTGTAGTAAGTAAAGAAGAAAGTAAAATCACCTGCTATCTTTTTCTTGGTTCCAAGTGATGCCAATACTGGTGCTCCCACCGGAAAATCTGTTTTTGATGCATAAATTTCACAACTTCAGCCAAATTATATCATGAACATGTATTTTACATCTAGATGTAGTACTCAGATGATTGTTAAAATGTCAGCTACGTGTAATAGTGAGTCATGTATTTACATCTTAGCTTTTAGAAGCATTGAAAATCCGCTACCACGACGATGAAGTTCTATTTATTCTATTACTATGTTTTGAGCATTTCCTTCCTTCTATTTCCATGTAGGCGAGCCTCAAATATGCAGCGTTACTTTAAAATTAGTTGAGATATACTCTGTGTCCGTGATTCAAACTTGAAGTTATGAAGTTTTCCTAAATACAAGAGTTATCTGATTTAATATTATTGGAGATGCCTGCTAAGATCATTTTCTATATAACTGTTTTATCAAATCCCAAGTCTCTGAATTGAATTATTATTCAAATTTGCTGCCAGAATACGTGTAAAAGAACTTGTACTGAACATTAGTTCCTCATATTCATTTATGCAGGTGGAGACGCACCTGAACTCAAGAGATATGATGGATCATCGGCTAGGAGGAAGCTTCACCACTGAGGGGATCAAGGATTTTATCAGATTAACCCTACGATGCATGGCACCTCTAGGAAAAGGTAGACCCAATATGCAAACGGTTGTGTTAGAGCTTGACAGGATTCTTGAAAAGGAGATCACACTCACAACAGTAACAGGTGAAGGGAGCGCTCAAGTTACACTAGGGAGCCAACTATTTACTGCAAAATAAGAAATAGCAGGAAGAGGAGGCTCCCAGGGTAACTTTTTGAGTTAAAAACTAGCAAATGCTTACCTAAGTCGTGACATTTCTACCATCTGCACTGCTGCAAAGACAAAATTGTCAATGAATATCTAATCTAATGTATTCCAAATTATTAATTGAATGACAATCTTACAATGCCAGTTTTTCATGTATTGCATAAATTTAAATATCTGCCTTGTTCTCACCCTACCAATAAGCTACTTCTTACACATATTGATATAATCTCGACGAATAGATAGACCACATTATGTTATTAGTTACATTGTAATTCCAGCTGCTAAAATCTTTGTCCAATTCTTAATGTATGAAGCGGATGCTAAAAAGTATGATATAAAAGCATGAGCCCGTTAAACAAATTCGGACAGCAATTCATTCTGGTGTAGTCAAAGCAAGCTCGGAAATGACTTGGCTTACGCTATTACTCAATCTATTATATTCGAGAATCACGATTAGATAAGCTAATTCATATAAAAGGGAAATATAGCTTACTAGTTACTAAACTTGCTAATAGCAACAGGTTAATCCGTCAATGCAGATACTTGAAAGCAATTGTTTGGCAATAAGCATGATGAATAGATGTAGCATAATTTCTTTTTATTACGAAACTCTAAACTCTAGTCACTGAATAGAAACATCACAGAGGTTCTCAAACAAGTTTGAAGCAAAGCAAACCACCCAAAACATTTTAAAAGAAGAATGTGAGAATCATACTTGTTGATTCTATTTGAAAAAGGTAGCTTTGCCATCCAATTCATACTTCTTGATTCTATTTGAAAAATGTAGCTTTTGGCTTCCGATTCATACTCGTTGATTCTATTTAAAAAAGGTAGCTTCTGGCTTCCAATTCTTGTGTCCAGTTTATTCCCCACAAGTATGTTTTTTATCGGAGGAAAGTGCACTTTCTGTATGTGGAGTATATGTGTCACACCACTTTAGGTACTATATTTTAAAAACTAACATTTTCTGTACATGAACTCTATGAACTCTGAACGTTTTTGTGGTTAATATACCTCCGTCAAATAAAGCTAATACCGTTACTTTTGATGGGGGCAGTTCTGTCATTGGCCATTTGCAACGGCTCTATTTAACTCCATTCCATATTGTCCTTATCCCAAACCTATGAAACCCTAATTGTCTAATTGAGCATTTACCCTATACAGAAATGGCAAAAAATATGGATAAGTACGATGACATTCTCGATCTGGCATGTGATTGTAACTGAATGAGTGTGGTGAAGACCCGTGGGTACGGCAAAAACGCTGGAAGGAGGTTCAGAGAATGTGCCGAAGAAGAATGTGGCTACCACAAGTGGGTAGACCCACCACTTGGAGCTCGAGCTGTAGCAGTGATTGAGGAGCTGCAAGAACGTATTGTTGAGCAGGTGCACAGGTCCGGGCGCAGGATGGACAGGCTTATCAAAACGCATCAAGCTGAGATGAATAATGTGAAGAAGAAGTAAGAGTTCACTGTCATTGCGATGTTTGTGTTGTTTTCTTCTTGGTGTAGTTGGACCGGAAGCCGTGGTTGAGGATAAAGGTTACTCTTCTGAATCTGATTAAGCAATGATTGGTTCTTGTTTGTAGATGGTTCTTATTTGCAGATGAAGTTGTGCCAAGTATGCGTTATTTAGTTGTATTTCGTTGGTGTTCTTGTTTAGTAGTGTTTCACCAGTTGGTTTCTTTGAACAATGACATGTTGCTTTTGTTTATGTAATATCAGACTTTGATTGGAAATTATGATTCGTAACTCTTTTGGTATCGTTAAATTTTAAGCACTTATAGTTTTGTTTATGATCGTGTACGATTGTACATAACTTGAATCATGTATGTATTAGAAACAAAGATGAATCGACAAAAACATAAACAACATAAGAAAAAGACTATACGATATTAAGCATTAACCAAATGGTGACAATACATTGTGACCACCGTACCAAAAGATTAACATTCGAATGTTAGCGACCTCCAAAATATAATTGTCACCAATACAAGTCACAAATTGGCCAAAACAGGTCATACAATATTCCACCAAACAACATACATTATGTGGATAACATTTATACAAACCATCATAATACCAAGTTCAAATAAACTATGATAATAATCAAATTTTCCAGACAGGGTGCTTGCTTAAATAAGCTTCCATTTGCCTCCTTCTTGCCTCAATATGTGCCCTAGTAGTTGTGGTTCCCTGACCTTGAACATTTGTCTGATGTGCCTCTATATTAAGTGGAGTTTTTTGAACCTTTGCCCTTGTAGTCATGTTGTGTAACACCCCAACCTGAGTGCCTTCAACAATGGTATTCTCACTCACCCCACTAAGTGCACCATTTGTTGTCCCACCACTTATATTAACATTAGCTGCAGCACTTGTTGTCCCACCTCCACAAGTTTAATTGGAAGCATTCTGGCGTTCAACATTCATTTGTGACTTCTTAGGGGATTTAGTCATAACTTTGACCACCTTTTCACATCCATTTGCTCTATCGTGTGCCTGTGTAAGTGCATTGTTCCAAGTATTATTGTCTTAACAAATTAATCAGCAACAATATACAACATAATTAGGCTTACCCTGGCAGGACAAGTCCTTATATTATGATTGGCGGTAAACTTTATTTTGATATTCTGTCTTTTAAGCTTTGTTCCAGATGGATCAGCTATATCATTGACCTTACTCCTCTTCTTCTTTGTCTCCTAGGTTGAACCTTTTTTTTTCTAGGGGCAAGGGCATTGGATATGGTGTTTCAGTCCATTCCGACTCTCCTACTATTGACTCAATAATGTTGGAATAACATTCTAAAAACATGTGTTTGTTGTATGACATGTAAATGAAAGGCTCATATGGTTTCTTGCTCCATGTTATGCATGCACAAACATGGTAACAAGGAATACCAGATAGGTCCCACTTCTTACAAGCACAAGTATGAGCCTCCAAATCTACTACCATCTCATAACCACCAGTAGACATTGTCACCAAATACCTAGCACCTCCACTCCATATCACATGACAACCTTTACTCTGATATGTTGCCCTACAATTAAGAAGAAATCCTAGTTATCAACATCTCAGGTATGAATCCAAAGGTTAAAAGTAGGAAGGTAATTCACTTACTTGTTCAGCCTCCTCATAGCATTAGGACACACCGGATTGAGGGCATAGATGTTCAAAATCTTGTCTCTTCTCTTCTTAATCCTCACCATAACATTAGTGTGAATGACCTTTAGCATAAAAATAATAGGTAGATCTCTGTATTTCCTGATTGTGTTGTTAAAGACCTCACAATGATTATTAACAAACATGTCACTCCTGCAAAGATTCTTGAATGCACTCCTAGAACATTGACTTCTAGGTTTTTCACTAAGCCATTCAAAGCACTTTCTTGACAACTGAATGACACACATTATAATATCAAGGTATATTAATGTGAAATCTAATTGCACTTTATAAGAAAAGGTATAAAATTTGACAAATATTTTTCATCTCTTCCATATATTTATTAAATGTATAGTCAGTGGTGGCCCTAGCAAGCAACCACAAATACATCCTCACACCAATGCTTTTATGCTCCTTCCACATGTTCTTGTATAAATGCATGACACAGAACCTGTGTTCAACATTAGGGAATACAACTTCCAAAGCATTTATGAGGCTCTGCCAAAACACCAACTAATAATTAAATAAAGTGCATATACTATTATATATAGAAGAACTATTATTCAACAATTGAAGGAATACAATCCTTTTACCTTTTGTTTGTCACTTATAAAAGTGAATGCACCATCATTCTCTATCTTCATGTTATCCTTGAGGTTCTCTAGAAACCAGTTCCAACTGTCATTATTCTCAGCTTCTACAACTGCCCAGGCAAGGGAATACATTCCATCATTTGTATCTGTTGCCACAGCTGCAAGCAACTGGCCACCACATGGGCCCTTCAGATTACATCCATCAAGTCCAAACAATGGCCTACAACCATTTCTGAATCCTATTTTTAGTAGACCAAGGCATATGTACATTCTTTTAATCTCTTCCTACTACCTGCTAGTTCTTGATCTTTTGTCATAATTTGAACTGTTGACTGAGACATCACCTTCAAAATCTGCTCTCCATAATCATATACTCTCCCATACTGATCTGCATGTTTTTCATTTATGTGGTCCAAAGCTTTCTTATTTTCCCTAGCAATTGCATAGACACTACATGACAATGCCAGTCATTAATTCCTAGTTACATCTGGAGAAGCAACTTGGAGGATCAAAACTTGGTAGTTCAAAGTATCTCGTATCGTATTAGGAATGAAAAAGATGTGGAAATTCTGAATTCTCTGTGGCTCCCATCCATTGCAGATCTATTTGTTCACTCTAATAATGAAGCTATATCTATTCAGAAAGTTGTTTCATTATTCAAACCTGGAGAAAGAGCATGGGATGTAGACTTGATTTTGGATGTTTTCAAAATTAGAGATGATGAATTAATCCTTTCCATTCTTTTAACTGAAAATGATAAGGATACCTGGTATTGGAGTCACGAGGAAATGGGACACTACTCCATTAAAAGTGGATATAATCTCATTTAAGAAGCCAAAGATCAATCCATCACAGCAGATAATTCAGGGTTTTGGAGTAAGTTATGGAACCTGAAAATTCCGAACAAGATCAAGAATTTTTTGTGGCGTGCTTTCACTAAATGTTTCCCACAAAAGATATTTTATAAGTCAAACGGATTCCAGTTAATTCCTAGTGCCCAGTTTGTAATCTCAGCAATGAATCAACTATTCATGCTTTTTTCACATGTCCATTCGGTGAAGATTGTCACAAGTTTACGTTGATTAACCCAGTCACGGAAGAATTTCATAACTTTGTCGATTGGCTTCAACTAGTGTTTGAGCAGAATAACAAGAAAGATATTTGTAGTCAGGTCACTCTATGCTAGCTTTTGTGGAAGAATCGTAACGATATGGTCTGGAAACAGTAAGGTCTTGGTGTTCCCGAAGTAGTTCATGCAGCGTTGTCTTTCCTTAACCAATGGAAAGTTGTTCAAGATAAGAGTTTTGATCCCTCATTGAGTTTCATAACTCCTGAAGATGGTCTAGAACAGTGGTGCCCCCCATTGATGAATAGTGTTAAGGTGAACGTTGATGCACCTTTATTCGAGGATCCAAAATGCTTCAGCTCAGCTTGTTCAAGCCTCTTTCGAAGTGCTTCCTTGGCAAATCATCTCCTGAATTAACAAAGGTTTTGGGCATTAGAGAATCCCTTAGTTAGATCAAAAATAATAATACTTTGAATGCTATAATCGAATCTGATTATCTCCGATAATTCAGTTAATTCGTAGCTCCTTCTCAAGTTATTATTACTTCAAAAGAGTTGTGAATGGGTGCAGATACCTAATGAAGAATCTAAAATCCCAGAATGTAGTGCTTCATTTTATTAAAACTTCTACGAACAGAGTAGCTCATTATCTAGCAAGGTATAGATGTTCAATAGCTGAACATAAGTGAAAAGTGGGGAATGTCCACCCTTCTTTTTATCATATGCTTTGTAAAGATTTTCATGAGTAATAAATCTTTACTTTCCGTGGCAAAAAAAGACACTACTCATAAATATCCTTGTATAGAAATTCAAAATGCATATTATTTTATAGTTTTTGTGTATATATATACATGTGTACATTTACTTTTTTGTTGGAGTATGTGTAATTAATGTAATTTGTAAAAACTAAG
This sequence comes from Apium graveolens, assembly GCF_009905375.1. Classification (NCBI taxonomy): domain Eukaryota; kingdom Viridiplantae; phylum Streptophyta; class Magnoliopsida; order Apiales; family Apiaceae; genus Apium; species Apium graveolens. The sequence continues at coordinate 78,505,982 of NC_133648.1, read as the reverse complement.
TTGTATTATTATGTGAAAACGAGAAAATGGATATTGCATCTTCTATAATTTTAATATGTGTGAAATTTATACATAGACTTTTAAAATGGGACGGAGGGAGTATACTTATACAATACATTCATTCAGGTCTACTGTAATAAACTGAAAATTAAAAATGGCACGTTGTTTACGAGGGTTATTTGTGTAATCTCCTTGGAACTACATTAAACACGCGAAAAACCAATTAGTGATTATCACACAAAACCAGATCAACATTCTTCTCCTTCCGGGTCGTGCAATAAATTGGTATATTTATATCGTAGATGGAAGATTAATTTACAAAAATTTGCAGCCAGGTCACATGGGAAAAAATTTCAAAGACGATATCTCGATAAAAAGAGTAAAGTGCACTTTGTGTATGTGCACTATGTGTGTCAGACCATTTTAGGTACTATACTTTAAAAACTAACATGTTGTGTACATGAACTCTGAACATTTTTTTGGTTAGTGTATCTCCGTCAAATAAAACTAACACTGTTAGTTTTGCTGGGGGCATTTCTGTCAATTTTCATACACAGTTAAAACCCCCAAATTACTTTACCCTTTTCATTTCATCTATTCATCTTTTATACCCCTCATTTTATCCCTCCAAAACAATCCCTCCAATTTCCCTTGTTGCCTAGTGCCCTGTTGCTGCTCACTCGATTAAGAAAGGTGTGGATTCGGAGAAACCCTAGTGATAAAGACATCTACAAGCCAGACGAAGGTCCTGATTATGATGGTAAGAACTTTTACTTGGGGTTTGTACTTAGGTTTGTTTATAATTAAGTTTTTATGATTTGTTCCTAGGGTTTGTTGGTAATTAGGGTTTTTTGGTATGCACGGTTGTAAGTGTATTTGTTAAATTGAATATTTATAAATGTATGTTGTTGTCGATCCATGTACAATATTGGTGTGGTCCTTTCTGTTATATTCATTTCAAATAGAGACAAAAAGGGAGTGTTTTTTACATTTGCTTGAAATGTGTTGTTTAGTATAGCATATATAAAGTATTGTATTGCTCTACAGTGTGATATAAAGTTGTTTTACAAGGTAAATTTTTTTGTTGCAACTTAGGAAGACATGTTTACTATTAAATTGCATTATGGGGGTAATTTTAGTGAGACGGATGTAGGCATTCGATATGTTGGAGGGTCATTTGACTATTTCGATTTATGTGAGGCAGATACAATGAGTTTACTTGAGTTGATTAGTATGTTAAAAGAGTGTGGGGAAATAGGTATATACACCTTATTCTATAAATGGCCAAAGACTGATATGACAAGAGGGTTGATACGTTAGACAAAGACTTGATATTTTAGAAATACGTGAGTTGGTTCCACCATCAAAAGTTATATATGTGTATGCCATCACAACTGATCCTATTATTATGGTTGATGGTGATGGGGTGCCTACTCAGGAGTTTGCCCCCTCACATGTTGAAAATATTGAGTATGTTGATCCTAGAACAGAAAGGGGGAAGCAAACATTGATGAATTGATGGAAGATCATGAAGGAGATGTTGAAGACAATGTAATAGTGGAATTTTTAAGTGATGGTTAATCTGATGAAGCCTACAACCCAGTAGAAGATAGAGATGTTCTAAGTGATTGCAATTCTTACTGTGATGCTTCGAACATGGATTCTATTGATGATGAGGTTTGTAATCACAAGAATTTGAGGGATAAGAAAAAGAAAGAGAAGGCCAAGGGAAAAGGGAAAAAGAAAGCAAAGAATAGAGTGAACATATATGAGCAATCTGCAGAGAAGGAAATAGTTCCTGAGAAGGACAAATTGGAAGATAACAAAAGTTATAGTGAAGATGAAGAAGGAAATGTCAGTGATGCCTCCACTAACTATGCATCAAGTGATGAAGAGAGGATGGCATGTAATTTAACTAATGAAGAGAAAGTCATATTTCCAGTCTTCAATCCCATCACTGACATGAAGGACCCATAGTTCCAGCTTGGTATGTTGTTTCCAACTGCTAAAATCTTCAGAGCTGCAGTGAGAAAGCAAGCAATTATGCAAATAAGACTTTTTAAGATATGCAGAAACTATGGCATCAGGGTGAGGTTTGTATGTGAGAAGGCATGTGAATGGAAGATTTATGCTTCAAAGATGAACTCAACTGATACCTATCAGATCAAGGTCTATAACCCTAAATATACCTGCACAACTACTTTTTATCAGAAACAAATTAACTCAAGATGGATTGATGAGCATTATGAAGATGACATCAGGATGAATCCAACATGGCCACTAGCTACTTTTTTTTGAAAAAGGTTTCTTTATGTACCTTCTTTTAGAAGGAATTTAATTTCGGTTTCTAAACTTGTTTTGGATGGTTATAATGTTTGTTTGGATCGTAATGTTTCTATTATGATGAATAAACGAATTATATGTTCTGGTACATTGCAAGACAATTTGTATATAATTAATCCTAGTCAACCTGCACTGCAACTGCAATTTAGGGAATTGAACAACACATCTTCTAACTCTACTAAAAGAAAGGAACCTTCTAGTTTGAACCAAACATATCTTTGGCACTTGAGATTAGGTCATATTAACTTGAGGAGGATTCAAAGACTGGTAGTAGACGGGCCTTTAAGCTCATTGGAAGTGGAGCCATTTCCAGTTTGTGAATCCTGCTTGGAAGGTAAAATGACTAATAGGCCTTTCAAGGCAAAAGGGAATAGAGCCAAACAACTTTTAGAATTGGTTCACTCTGATTTATGTGGACCCATGAATATCCAAGAAAGAGGTGGTTATGAATATTTCGTCACTTTCATTGATGATTATTCTATATATGGGTACGTTTATTTGTTGCACCGTAAGTCTGAGTGCTTTGATAAGTTCAAAGAGTACAAAGCTAAAACGGAGAAGTGACTTAATAAAAGTATCAAGTCACTACGATCAGATCATGGTGGCGAATACTTGCTTGGAGAATTTAGGGAATATTTATCAGAAAATGGGATAGAATCCCAGTTAACTGTACCAGGCACACCCCAGCAGAACGGTGTAGCAGAGAGAAGGAACCGGACTCTTTTAGAGAGTGTTAGATCGATGATGAGTTATTCGGATTTACCCAAGATGTTTTGGGGACATGCCTTAGAGATAGCAGCTTATCTTCTGAACTTAGTACCTTGTAAGTCGGTTCCTAAAACCCCCTTAGAATTGTGGACCGGGGATAAACCGAGTCTAAGACATATTCGAATATGGGAATGTCCAGCACATGTGCTGAACAAGAACGCGACTAAGTTAGAATCTCGTACAGAAGTAAGGTTGTTTGTAGGCTACCCCATGGGAACGAAAGGATATTTATTTTATAGTCCGAAGAATCGGGATGTCATTGTTAGCATCAATGCAAGATTCTTGGAGGAGGACTATATAATGAGTCACAAACCCATTAGTTGTAACGACCGGGAATTTTGCGTCGTAATTAAGAAAGTAAAGTATGTGTTATGTGATGAGATTATGTGATTAACCGGTGATTATTTGTCTTATCTGTATACTAGAGTTAAGGAGCGTGAATAAAAATGTTCCAATTTAAAGAGTCAACTTAGAAGTCGAGATGTGGTTCGGGCCATCAGGTAGAACGGAACCCGTCCTAATATGGAATTTAATAATATAAAATGTGAATTATATGTGAAGTGAATGAATAAAGTATTTTGTCTTAAGAGATGTTGATTGGCAAAGATAATGAGAAGCGTAATCGAAACGCTGAGCGTCGGGCCGTCAGGCTGAACGTGACCCGGTACGCGTAAAAGAGGATAAAGATTTAAGAGTGATATATTCTATGATCAGACCTGAGTCGTTATGTGACTATATGCGTGTGATTGCTTGACTGTGTGCATGACTATATGTTCTGTGTCAATTTTGTGAATTTTAAAGGAATTATGTGATTTAAGTAAAGGTTTAATTAACCTTCGTGCATTTTTATAAAATCATCTGAGATGGATAAAAACATGGGATTTGTTCTGTTATCTTCATAGAGGTCCTAGAGACTTTTTAAAAATAATAAGTGAATTTAATTGTTGGACCTTGCATTTTTAAATCGATTTTATGAGGAAAATATATTTATTAAAGCAAGTTTGCAAAATTCATATAAAATCAACCGTTCGCTCAAATTCTTATTATGAGTAATGGATAAAAAGCTAATTTCGAGACCTACGTGTTAAGATTATCATTTTCAATAATTGTCGACTTTCCGAGAGAGAAATATTTTTATTTTGAATTTCGTTGCAATTAAGTAAAAAGAGAAAGAAAATGCAAACTAAAAAGGGAGTTATTAGATTACTATTTTACCCTTAATCTTGGTGGAGTATAAATACTCCCTTCCTTCCTCATTTTCTTCTTCTTGCCGAACACTCACTCTTTTCTCTCTTCTTTTTCTCTCCCCTCTCTCTCTCGAACACTCTCTCTCACTCTCTCTCTCGGATTTCTTCAATCTCTCTCGGTATACCTCTCTTTTCTTTGATCAAACACACCAATCATCCCTAATTCTTTTTGCTAAGCACTTATATATAGTTAGAAGTGTGTGCATGTGTGTGATTAGGCTTGCATGCCGGTGTGTGTGTGTTGTGTGTGTTCGGTGTGCGTGTACACCCGAGAACCCTATGGTTCTTCTTGATTGTTGATTGATGTCATCTTGTTAAGCTTGATTCCTTGCATAATGAATGCTAGGAAGAAGTGCATGTTAGTTTATCTTGCGTAATTGACGAAATCGGGGGTTTCGTGGTTGGACACCCTCGAATGAGGGCACCACCGTGAAGCCACCGCCACCGGTGATGAACTCCGGTGAACCGGTGGTGAGTTGTGATGTGAAAACTGAACTCTACACAAAGTACACTTTAATTTTAGTAGATGCATGTGGTGTTTTTCTATATAACCGAATGGGTTTATGTTATTAAAGTGATCAAGTTGGTTTTTGACCATGAAATCAATAGTGGATAGTTGTTAATAAAAAAAGTTGTAATTTATAAACTTGAAATGATGCATGCATGTTATGATTTCTTGAAAATTTGGAAAAGGGTTTTTGGCTTCTTTGATAAAAATCGAGTGGGTGTTTGATTAAATAAGTCCTTTGATTGTAAATGAATGTGTGCATATGATTGTGCTTAGAAAAATCAAAAATTGAGGTAGCATGTGAATCTTTGCTTCGGGTTTTGTGGACTTTTGCTTCGGCTTTTGATAATAAAGAAGAGGGAATCGGTTTTTGCGGGTTAATCTTGTTGAATAGTAAGTTTATGTGGCTTAAACGTGATTGCATGATTAGTTTAAAAAAAAGATCAATTAGTGCATGTTATTGATTAGCCCTTGAGTTGAAAATTATGTTCTTGCCGAATGAAAATAAGATAAAAAGGGGATAATTATTGATTAAGTAAATGCATGTTGGTGGAATGAGTATGATTTGATGTTTAAGTGAATGTAATGATCTAGTTAAGAACTAAAATAAGTGGGAAATGTGATGTATCGCTTTGCATGTTAAAATCCATTCTTAAATGTTGATTCTTAGGAATAAAAGGTGAAATTAAGTGGGTTAAATTGCTAAGTGAGATTTTGATTGTATGACAAAGATTAAGAAGTGGTATGTTAGAATTTTAATAATTAAACAAAAGTGTCGATTTCGACTCTTAACGAAAGAAGGATTCGGATTTTGGTTAAAAAGGGATGAAGTTTACGTGCTAAATGATCCTTGTGAAATGCATTAGTTGTGCTTGCTTATATGAGGTTGAAAATGAATATATGTGGATGTATTTTGTATGTGTGGTTCGAATTAAGGAAAAAAAGAAAAGGGAATTAAGTCGACTGATATAAGTGATAGTATGCACGTAAATGTTTGGTTGTAAATGGGTCTAGTACTCGTAAAAGAGTCGTATTAGTGTGATTTGAGAAATAGCCTAGGTCAAGCGAGTACGCTTTGATTTCTAGGTATATAAGGATATAAAAACTACGAGAAAGGATTGTGCTATGTGCTATGTGCTGTGTGTTTTTTTTGTATAAGCTATATTCGTATGCTCGAGTTAAAGATATAATCGAGTTATCGTATAGAGAGATCGTTCCGGGAACGAGAGTTGGGAATCTAATTAAGATTTTTGGTTTTTATTGTAGAATCGGAGCGTGAGGGCATTCGGGCTAGGAAAGGGAAAAGTATACTAGGTGGCAGTAGTTCAACCCTCAGGAAAGCAATTTCAGGCAAGTAAATCTGATTACTTGTGTACATGATTATAAAGGAAATGTTGTTCATACCATGTAGAGTATTGAACTGTCAAAGTATAAAACCCTTGCTTTATGAAACCCTGATATTGATTTGAAGTACCCTTGTTCTTGATAACCTGTTACTGATAATCCTATTAATTTCACCCTTTAATAATCTGCCTTTCTGTTCCAGTTTCCTATAATGCCATGAATCATATTGAACCTTTAATTATCTTGGATAACTTTGTTAATGATACCCTGTTCTCTTGATCACCCTAATGATCCCTAAGTTATTGATGATCCTTCAAATTTAGTACCTTATTATCCTTGATACAGAATTCTTGAGAATTGTTCCTTGCGTATCTTTGATTCACTCCCTGAACTTTGTTTCTTTAAAATCTGAATTAAGAATGAGTTTCGACTTGAAAGTGTCCGAATGATTTCAAAGGCTTGGTAATGATAAAATGAATTTTAGAAAACCTATTGTTTTCCAACTCAAGGTTTTCCAAATGAATTCCTGATGGATTGGATTGAGACGTAAGAGGCTAGTGGGACTAGTCCAGTCATGGTAAGAGGCTAGTGGGACTAGTCCAATTTAAGGCTGAAATTATGCCGAATGGTACCTTAAAGACCGGAATGGAGGTCGATACGGGCTGATCACCCGTATATAATGAAATGGAAAGATAAGTGATCCAATCAAGGGTTCTAAATGATTATTTAAAAAGGGAACTGAAAATTTTATTCAGTAAATTGATTTTTGGAAATGAAAATGGTTTATACTGTTTTGAAAAGAGTTGATTATGTTATTGTGGAGCTTAAAGCTCAGAACCCTGATTCCTGAAATTGTTGATCATATGAATGATTCTATATCTTGAAATACTGTTGCTTTCCTCTATCGAAAGATCTATTTTGATCCTATAATGAATTGTGATGAATGTCGACTTTTGTCCTGTTTCGAGCTTTGTTTCTTGAAAGCCCAACTATTCTTCGGATACCCTTTCCTTATCTCAAAGAAAACAAAAATAAATATATGGAAATCTGCCACCTAGATTAGCTAAAGTAGAATGCCCTAGTTTGTTCAAAGTATATTGAGATTTGATATTGTTGAACTACTATATAGTTACTTGCTGAGTTTTCTACTCATTTGTTTTGTCTTAATCTAACCATGGCAGTTAAGCAAGAAGATGGCCAGGCTTAGGCGCACTGCTCGTAAGAGCGTACCTGGTGGTCCCTACCGTGTTGAGGGCTTCCAGTTGCCAGAGCAGGTAGTACAGGTTATGAGTGAGCTCGCGCCTAAAAAGAGGTGTATAAAGATACAATGGGTTATCTGTCGGTTTCCAGCCGGAACCGATATTGATTATTTAATAATATTTTGGGTTTGTAAGTTATATTTTATGATTGGTAGTTGTAATCTTGTCTCATACTTTATCCTGTTGATCCTGTTAGTAGTAAATCGGGGTTTATGCATATTTAATTATTAGAATAGAGGTGTGTGAGTCCTCATTTCCTAACCCCGAGATTGAGGGCGTCACAAGTTGGTATCAGAGCTACAGGATCTAGTCCCTGAGACAAGTTAGGTTTTAAAAAGGGGTATTTTGAGAATATATCTATATCGTGAGAGAGTTCGACTCATGTAGAGTTGAGTTAGACTATTAGGTATAGTCTAAGGAAAGTGTTTGATTGGTAAAGCAGAAACTAGAGTTAGGGTGTGAGTTAGCTGGAAGCTTTATTTGACCCTAACATTGTTTCTTGGTTGCTGTTTTATATTTTCTCTCAGGATCCTAGTAGTGGTAGTGACTCAGACTCAGAGATTAGCTTACTGGTACCCCTGTGGACCCTATTCCACCCTCTCCAGAGGAGCCTGTATATGTTAGTTCAGACCCAGAGGAGGACCCTTCTGAGAGTAGTGAGATCCCTATGCAGATTTCACCCTTGAGGCCTGATTCAGAGACCCCTGCCCCTGAGCCAGAGTCGGAGATGCCTAAGACTGTTCCTGTCAGTATTGGTGGCTAGTTAGCCCAGGACCGAGACTTTGTGTACTCCCGCATTCCTGAGTTAGGAGCTTTGGTGGATAGACTAGCCAGAGAGTCTAGGCAGAGTGCTTCTGTTATGGATGATGAGTGGCGAGTTCGAGTGAAGATGGTGGAGCAGGTTTCCAGGAAGAGATTGGATGAGGGACCATCCACTAGTGATGCTGATGCTGAGGCCCAGAGGCTGCATAAGATCATTCGCTGGATGTTGGTTGTGTTGAGAGAGATCCTAGATGATTAGACGGGACTGTTGGTTGAGCCCGTAGATTGTTGTTGTTGTTTTCAGCGCCGGTAGGCTTTGGGATACTTGGTCAGATGCCGGGATCCCTTTTTTATTTATCTTGTTGTATTTCAGACCAGTGTAGTAGTAGTAGTTGGAAGTTAGGGGTAGATAAGGGGATGTTTTCCAGTTTTTCCTCTGTTTAACCCTGCTATTTATTGTACCTTGTTTCAGAACCCTAAAATCCAGAATATTTCCTATGTAACCCTTGATTTGAATAAATCTATTATCTTGCTTTCCTTTGTGCACCTTGTTTATCTTATAAATTGTTCTCAATGCCATGCTTTAAATACAACTATGTTTTCATACAACCATGTCTAAAGATCGTAAAACCCTATTCTGTGCCATGATAAAACAACACTGATATGAGAATTATGTAGTAATAGGATTGCATGTGCAAATTGGGTAAAACTTAAAACCCACAAAAGAGATTTTATAAAAATTGTTGTTATATATATATGCCATGCTATTGTATTGCTAAATAATTGCTCAATCAGGTTTGTAAGAAATGGCCAACTCACCAGATCACCAAGAAGAAGAAATTCTCACCCAAGACCCAGAAATAAACCCAGAAACCACTTTGATGAGCAGACTTGCTCAGTTTTTGCAACAATCTATGGCCCCAAAAGTTGGAAATTTCAAGCACTTTCAATCTGTTCATCCTCCAGAGTTCTTAGGTTTGCCAGATCCGATTAAAGCACAGTCGTGGTTGAGAGAGATGGAAAAAACCTTTGATCTAGCCGAAGTTAAGGACGATAAGAAAGCTCAGTACGCAAGTTATTATTTGAGGGATGAAGCAAGTTTTTGGTGGGAGTCGTCTAAGGCGTTGTTGGAAGGCAAAGACTTATCTTGGGAGAAGTTTACAGAGATGTTTCTGGAAAAATATTTGCCAAGTTATATGCAAGATCAGTTGGAGATGAAATTTTTGGATCTTAGACAGGAGGAAATGTCGGTAGCAGAATATGAGGTGAAGTTTTCGGAGTTGGCAAGGTTCGTGCCAAAGTACGTGAATAATGAAGCAAAGAAGGCTAAGAGGTTCCAGCAGGGACTTAAGCCGTGGATTAGGAGTCAAATAGCGATGTTGGAGATCAAGAACTATGCTACTTTGGTTCAGAAAGCAATGATAATGGAAGGTGAGCGGGAAGCTGCTCGAAGAGAAAATGAAGGAAGAAAAAGGAAGTTTGAAAGCTCTGAGCAAGAGCAAGGAAGTTCAAAGTTCAGAGGAAAGTTTGGAAAGAATGGTGGAGGTCAGAACAAAAAGTTTCAGAAGTTTAGACCCGGGAATGGAGCTCAGAAGAACCGTTTCCAGAAAGCTGGACAATCGGGAAAGGAAAGCAGACCCCAGATGCAAGAATGCAGGAACTGTGGAAAGAGACACCCGGGGAGGTGTAATAAGCTGGATATAACATGTTTTAAGTGCAACCAGAAGGGGCATTATTCTTCGGAATGTTCAAATGAAATAAGGAAGCCTGATTTGGCTTGTTTCAAGTGTGGCAAGGTAGGCCATATGGCTTGAAATTGCAAGAAGCCTGTGCAGAAGGCTAATGTTCTCAGAATTGCTGGACCGCCGTCTCTCCCCGCACCATCAGCTCAACCCAGAGCTAGGACCTTTAACATGACAATGAAATATGCGGTGCAAGATGTGGACGTGATAGCAGGTATGCTTGTTATAAACTCAGTAGAAGTAAAAGTTTTGATGGATTCTGGAGCAACCAGATCTTTTATTTCTGAAAGCATTCTTGATAAGTTAAATTGTGTTGCGTACCCTCTAGATCCTAAGTTGATTATAGAGGTAGCAAATCAAGAGAAAGTTGTTGTTAATAAGATTTGTCCCGATTGTGATGTGTCTATAGAAGGTCGGCACTTTTCTGCTGACTTAATTCCTTTTAAGTTAGGAGAATTTGAGGTTATACTAGGAATGGATTGGTTGTCAAATCATGAGGCGCAAATAGAGTGTAAAAGTAAGAAAGTGAAGTTAAAAACCAAGGATGGCGAGGAAGTGATATTTAAAGGAAAGAGGCAAGAGAAGAAATTTCTATCGGTTATTGAGGCGAGAAGATTGATACGTCAAGGATGCGAAGTTTATTTGGCTCATGTCGTGGACGTGGAGAAAGAATTTGTAAAGATCGACGATATTCCGGTAGTAAGAGATTTTCCGGACGTGTTTCCTGATGAATTGCCTGGACTACCTCCAGACAGAGAGATCGAGTTTACGATTGAATTGGCTCCTGGTACGAAACCAGTGTCGAAAGCTCCCTATCGTATGGCGCCGGTTGAAATGAAGGAATTGGCAGCTCAGTTGTAAGAGTTGTTGGACAAAGGAGTAATCCGACCGAGTGTATCCCCGTGGGGCGCACCGGTGTTGTTTGTAAAGAAAAAGGATGGAAGTATGCGATTGTGTATCAATTACCGTGAGCTGAATAAGTTGACGATCAAGAATAAGTACCCTCTACCGCGGATCGATGACTTGTTCGACCAATTCAAAGGAGCTTCGTGCTTTTCAAAGATTGATTTAAGATCTGGGTATCATCAATTAAAGATCAAAGCGGAAGATATACCCAAGACAGCGTTCCGAACAAGATACGGACATTATGAGTTTTTGGTGATGGCATTTGGCTTGACGAATGCGCCAGCTGCATTTATGGATCTTATAAACAGAGTGTTCAAGCAGTATTTAGACAAGTTCGTGATTGTGTTTATTGACGATATACTTATTTATTCCAAGACGGAAGAAGATCATAAGGAGCATTTGAGGATTTCTTTGGAAATTCTGCGAAAAGAGAAGCTATATGCAAAGTTTTCAAAGTGTGAATTTTGGCTAAAGGAAGTGCAATTTCTTGGTCATGTAGTTAATAAAGAAGGAATTAAAGTGGATCCAGTCAAGATAGAAGCTGTAATGAATTGGGAAAGACCCAAGACTCCGACGGAAGTCAGAAGTTTTCTGGGATTAGCCAGATACTATAGAAGATTTGTGCAACATTTCTCAAAGATTGTCGTTCCATTGACAAAATTGACGAGAAAGAATGAGAAGTTCGTTTGGACAGAAAAGTGTGAGGATAGTTTTCAAGAGTTAAAGAAGAGGTTGGTAACCGCCCCTGTGTTGGTATTACCAGATGATAAAGGTGAATTTGTGATATTCAGTGATGCTTCCTATAAAAGACTTGGATGCGTGTTAATGCAACACGGGAAGGTAATAGCATATGCGTCAAGGCAACTCAAGCCGCATGAGCAAAAGTATCCAACGCACGATTTGGAATTGGCAGCAATTGTATTTGCCCTTAAGATTTGGAGGCATTATTTGTACGGGGAAAAGTGCGAGATTTATACGGACCATAAGAGTTTAAAGTATATCTTTACTCAGAAAGAACTAAATATGCGACAAAGAAGGTGGTTGGAATTGATCAAAGATTATGATTGTGCGATAAACTATCATCCTGGAAAGGCAAATGTGGTAGCTGATGCTTTAAGTCGAAAGGAAAAGTTGAATATGTTAACGTCATCAGAAGAATTAATCAAGGACTTTGAAAAGATGGAAATAGTGGTGCAGACTCCAGAATGTGGAGGTGAAGCCATTTATGCAATACGGTTTCAACCTGAAATTTTGGAAAAGATTAGATGCTGTCAAGAGCAAGTGATGAATCGTGAAAGGAATAAGTTGACGGGAGAAGAAATTAAAGCTCAAAAGGATGGAAAAAGGGATACACCGTGTTAACTCACGTATTTGGATACCTGATGTTGTGGAACTAAAGCACGAGATTTTGCAAGAAGCGCATAACTCGAGATTTTTCAATTCACCCTGGAAGTACGAAGATGTACCAGGATTTGAAAGAAAATTTTTGGTGGCCAAACATGAAAAAGGAAATTGCGGAATGGATAAGCAAATGTTACACGTGCCAAAGAGTTAAAGCGGAACATCAAAGGCCAAGTGGATTGCTTCAGCCACTGGACATACCTGAATGGAAATGGGAACATATCGCGATGGATTTCGTGGTAGGATTACCTAAAACCAAGTCTAATCATGATGCGATTTGGGTGGTAATTGATCGGTTGACAAAGTCAGCGCATTTCTTGACGATAAACGAAAGGTTTTCATTAGAGAAGCTGGTCAAATTGTATCTGGATGAAATCGTGATGCGTCATGGAGTTCCTGTATCTATCGTGTCTGTTAGAGATCCAAGGTTTAACTCGAGATTTTGGCGACAATTCCATGATCATTTGGGAACGAAATTGAAAATGAGTACAGCATATCATCCGCAGACAGACGGACAAAGTGAAAGGACAATTCAGACAATTGAGGATATGTTGCGAACCTGCGCAATAGATTCCAAAGGAAATTGGGACGATCATTTGCCCTTAGTTGAGTTTTCCTACAACAACAGTTATCACGCAAGTATTGGCATGCCGCCTTATGAAGCGTTGTATGGAAGAAAGTGTAGATCCCCTACTTATTGGGACGAAGTTGGTAAGCGCAAGTTAATTGGCCCCGAGCTAGTGCAGCAAACGAAGGAAAAAGTTGAAATGATACGAAAGAGATTAATTGCAGCTCAAGACCGACAGGAAAAGTACGCGAATCAAGAGCGGAAAGATGTGCAATTCGAAACTGGAGACAAGGTCTTGTTGAAGATATCTCCTTGGAAAGGTTTAACTCAATTTCGAAAGAAAGGAAAGCAAAGTCCAAAGTACATTGGACCATTTGAAGTATTGCGACAAGTTGGGAAAGTGGCGTATGAATTGGCGCTGCCGCCGCAAATGCAACATCTGCACAATGTATTTCATGTATCTCTCCTGAAAAAGTATAATGCCGACACGAGCCATGTGATCGAGTTGGAATCAGTAGAAATCCAACCAGATTTGTCCTATGTGGAACAACCAGTACGAATTTTGGATCGAAAAGAAAGGACGCTTAGAAATAAAGTTGTACCTCTAGTTAGAGTGTTGTGGAGAAATCCACTAGTCGAGGAATCGACTTGGGAATTAGAAAGCGAAATGAAAGAAAAGTATCCCCATCTGTTTGCTTAGATTAGATTCTGGGGACAGAATCCTTTTAAGGAGGGTAGATTGTAACGACCGGGAATTTTGCGTCGTAATTAAGAAAGTAAAGTATGTGTTATGTGATGAGATTATTTGATTAAGCGGTGATTATTTGTCTTATCTGTATACTAGAGTTAAGGAGCGTGAATAAAAATGTTCCAATTTAAAGAGTCAGCTTAGAAGTCGAGCTGTGGTTCGGGCCGTCAGGTAGAACGGAACCCGTCCTAATATGGAATTTAATAATATAAAATGTGAATTATATGTGAAGTGAATGAATAAAGTATTTCTTCTTAAGAGACGTGTTGATTGGCAAAGATAATGAGAAGCGTAATCGAAACGCTGAGCGTCGGGCCGTCAGGCTGAACGTGACCCGGTACGCGTAAAAGAGGATAAAGATTTAAGAGTGATATATTCTATGATCAGACCTGAGTCGTTATGTGACTATATGCGTGTGATTGCTTGACTGTGTGCATGACTATATGTTCTGTGTCAATTTTGTGAATTTTAAAGGAATTATGTGATTTAAGTAAAGGTTTAATTAACCTTCGTGCATTTTTATAAAATCATCTGAGATGGATAAAAACATGGGATTTGTTCTGTTATCTTCATAGAGGTCCTAGAGACTTTTTAAAAATAATAAGTGAATTTAATTGTTGGACCTTGCATTTTTAAATCGATTTTATGAGAAAAATATATTTATTAAAGCAAGTTTGCAAAATTCATATAAAATCAACCGTTCGCTCAAATTCTTATTATGAGTAATGGATAAAAAGCTAATTTCGAGACCTACGTGTTAAGATTGTCATTTTCAATAATTTTCGAATTTCCGAGAGAGAAATATTTTTATTCTGAATTTCGTTGCAATTAAGTAAAAAGAGAAAGAAAATACAAACTAAAAAGGGAGTTATTAGATTACTATTTTGCCCTTAATCTTGGTGGAGTATAAATACTCCCATCCTTCCTCATTTTCTTCTTCTTGCCGAACACTCACTCTTTTCTCTCTTCTTTTTCTCTCCTCTCTCTCTCTCGAACACTCTCTCTCACTCTCTCTCTCGGCTTTCTTCAATCTCTCTCGGTATACCTCTCTTTTCTTTGATCAAACACACCAATCATCCCTAATTCTTTTTGCTAAGCACTTATATATGGTTAGAAGTGTGTGCATGTGTGTGATTAGGCTTGCATGCCGGTGTGTGTGTGTTGTGTGTGTTCGGTGTGCGTGTACACCCGAGAACCCCATGGTTCTTCTTGATTGTTGATTGATGTCATCTTGTTAAGCTTGATTCCTTGCATAATGAATGCTAGAAAGAAGTGCATGTTAGTTTATCTTGCGTAATTGACGAAATCGGGGGTTTCGTGGTTGGACACCCTCGAATGAGGGCACCACCGTGAAGCCACCGCCACCGGTGATGAACTCCGGTGAACCGGTGGTGAGTTGTGATGTGAAAACTGAACTCTACACAAAGTACACTTTAATTTTAGTAGATGCATGTGGTGTTTTTCTATATAACCGAATGGGTTTATGTTCTTAAAGTGATCAGGTTGGTTTTTGACCATGAAATCAATAGTGGATAGTTGTTAATAAAAAAAGTTGTAATTTATAAACTTGAAATGATGCATGCATGTTATGATTTCTTGAAAATTTGGAAAAGGATTTTTGGCTTCTTTGATAAAAATCGAGTGGGTGTTTGATTAAATAATTCCTTTGATTGTAAATGAATGTGTGCATATGATTGTGCTTAGAAAAATAAAAAATTGAGGTTGCATGTGAATCTTTGCTTCGGGTTTTGTGGACTTTTGCTTCGGCTTTTGATAATAAAGAAGAGGGAATCGGTTTTTGCGGGTTAATCTTGTTGAATACTAAGTTTATGTGGCTTAAACGTGATTGCATGATTAGTTTTAAAAAAAAAAGATCAATTAGTGCATGTTATTGATTAGCCCTTGAGTTGAAAATTATGTTCTTGCCGAATGAAAATAAGATAAAAAGGGGATAATTATTGATTAAGTAAATGCATGTTGGTGGAATGAGTATGATTTGATGTTTAAGTGAATGTTATGATCTAGTTAAGAACTGAAATAAGTGGGAAATGTGATGTATCGCTTTGCATGTTAAAATCCATTCTTAAATGTTGATTCTTAGGAATAAAAGGTGAAATTAAGTGGGTTAAATTGCTAAGTGAGATTTTGATTGTATGACAAAGATTAAGAAGTGGTATGTTAGAATTTTAATAATTAAACAAAAGTGTCGATTTCGACTCTTAACGAAAGAAGGATTCAGATTTTGGTTAAAAAGGGATGAAGTTTACGTGCTAAATGATCCTTGTGAAATGCATTAGTTGTGCTTGCTTATATGAGGTTGAAAATGAATATATGTGGATGTATTTTGTATGTGTGGTTCGAATTAAGGAACAAAAGAAAAGGGAATTAAGTCGATTGATATAAGTGATAGTATGCACGTAAATGTTTGGTTGTAAATGGGTCTAGTACTCGTAAAAGAGTCGTGTTAGTGTGATTTGAGAAATAGCCTAGGTCAAGCGAGTACGCTTTGATTGCTAGGTATATAAGGATATAAAAACTATGAGAAAGGATTGTGTTATGTGCTATGTGTTGTGTGCTTATTTGTATAAGCTATATTCGTATGCTCGAATCAAAGATATAATCGAGTTATCGTATAGAGAGATCGTTCCGGGAACGAGAGTTGGGAATCTAATTAAGATTTTTGGTTTTTATTGTAGAATCGGAGCGTGAGGGCATTCGGGCTAGGAAAGGGAAAAGTATACTAGGTGGCAGTAGTTCAACCCTCAGGAAAGCAATTTCAGGCAAGTAAATCTGATTAATTGTGTACATGATTATAAAGGAAATGTTGTTCATACCATGTAGAGTATTGAACTGTCAAAGTATAAAACCCTTGCTTTATGAAACCCTGATATTGATTTGAAGTACCCTTGTTCTTGATAACCTGTTATTGATAATCCTATTAATTTCACCCTTTGATAATCTGCCTTTCTGTTCCAGTTTCCTATAATGCCATGAATCATATTGAACCTTTAATTATCTTGGATAACTCTGTTAATGATACCCTGTTCTCTTGATCGCCCTAATGATCCCTAAGTTATTGATGATCCTTCAAATTTAGTACCTTATTATCCTTGATACAGAATTCTTGAGAATTGTTCCTTGCGTATCTTTGATTCACTCCCTGAACTTTGTTTCTTTAAAATCTGAATTAAGAATGAGTTTCGACTTGAAAGAGTCTGAATGATTTCAAAGGCTTGGTAATGATAAAATGAATTTTAGAAAACCTATTGTTTTCCAACTCAAGGTTTTCCAAATGAATTCCTGATGGATTGGATTGAGACGTAAGAGGCTAGTGGGACTAGTCCAGTCATGGTAAGAGGCTAGTGGGACTAGTCCAATTTAAGGCTGAAATTATGCCGAATGGTACCTTAAAGACCGGAATGGAGGTCGATACCGGCTGATCACCCGTATATAATGAAATGGAAAGATAAGTGATCCAATCAAGGGTTTTAAATGATTATTTAAAAAGGGAACTGAAACTTTTATTCAGTAAATTGATTTTTGGAAATGAAAATGGTTTATACTGTTTTGAAAAGAGTTGATTATGTTATTGTGGAGCTTAAAGCTCAGAACCCTGATTCCTGAAATTGTTGATCATATGAATGATTCTATATCTTGAAATACTGTTGCTTTCCTCTATCAAAAGATCTATTTTGATCCTATAATGAATTGTGATGAATGTCGGCTTTTGTCCTGTTTCGAGCTTTGTTTCTTGAAAGCCCAACTATTCTTCGGATACCCTTTCCTTATCTCAAAGAAAACAAAAATAAATATATGGAAATCTGCCACCTAGATTAGCTAAAGTAGAATGCCCTAGTTTGTTCAAAGTATATTGAGATTTGATATTGTAGAACTGCTATATAGTTACTTGCTGAGTTTTCTACTCATTTGTTTTGTCTTAATCTAACCATGGCAGTTAAGCAAGAAGATGGCCAGGCTTAGGCGCACTGCTCGTAAGAGCGTACCTGGTGGTCCCTACCGTGTTGAGGGCTTCCAGTTGCCAGAGCAGGTAGTACAGGTTATGAGTGAGCTCGCGCCTAGAAAGAGGTGTATAAAGATACAATGGGTTATCTATCGGTTTCCAGCCGGAACCGATATTGATTATTTAATAATATTTTGGGTTTGTAAGTTATATTTTGTGATTGGTAGTTGTAATCTTGTCTCATACTTTATCCTATTGATCCTGTTAGTAGTAAATAGGGGTTTATGCATATTTATTTATTAGAATAGAGGTGTGTGAGTCCTCATTTCCTAACCCCGAGATTGAGGGCGTCACACTAGTAGTGTCATTTTAGAGGAACTAGTGGGAGGGACAAATAATACCCATGAAGCTGTAGTACAAGTAGAACAACCACAACATAATGTACAACATGTCACTAATACCGCACCAGTGCCTCATCGTAGTGGGAGGGTTGTTCAACAGCCTGATAGATTCATGTTTTTGGGAGAGTCTTCAGATTTGGTCCCTGGTGTACATGATGATGATCCCCGTACATACGAAGAGGCAGTACAAGACAAAGATGCAGATCTTTGGCAAAAGGCGATGGAATCTGAGATAGAATCAATGTATTCTGATCAGGTCTGGGAGCTCGTGGAACCACCCAAAGGTATAAAACCTATTGGATGTAAGTGGATCTACAAGAAAAAGAGGGGATTAGATAAAAAGGTGAAAGCCTGGAAAGCAAGACTTGTTGCGAAAGGGTATACTCAGAAAGAAGGTATCGATTATGAGGAAACCTTTTCACCGGTAGTCATGCTTAAGTCAATCTGTATTCTTTAATCTATAGCAGTTCATCTCGATTATGAGATTTGGCAAATGGATGTCAAGACAGCTTTTCTTAATGGAAGTCTTGAAGAAACCATCTATATGCAGCAACCAAAAGGATTCATTAAGGAAGGCCAAGAGCATCTGGTATGTAAGCTTAAGAGGTCTATTTATGGACTTAAAGAAGCTTCTAGAGACTGGAATATTCATTTTGATCAGGCAATCCAGTCATATGGATTTGATCAAAGTCCAAGCGAATCGTGCGTATATAAGAGAAGTGAAGGTAATGCAGTGGTTTTTCTAGTATTATATGTAGATGATATTTTACTCATTGGAAACAATGTTGAGATGTTGTCATCAGTAAAGGCATGGTTGTTCAAACAATTTGACATGAAGGACTTAGGTGAAGCGGCATACATCCTTGGGATCAAAGTTATAAGGGATCGCAAGAAAAGGATGTTGGCTTTATCTCAAGAGCCCTACATTGATGAAGTATTAGCTCGTTTTAACATGCAGAACTCCAAGAAAGGTTTTTTACCTTTTAAGCATGGAGTTGCTCTATCTAAGAAGCAGTGTCCTTCGACACCTAAGGATATAGAGAGCATGAAAGCAGTTCCTTATGCTTCAGCATGTGGAAGCTTAATATATGCTATGTTATGTACGAGGCCTGAGATCTGCTTTGCTGTAGGCATGGTTAGTAGATATCAGTCGAACCCAGGTCAGGAACATTGGAGTGCAGTAAAAACTATACTCAAGTACCTGAGAAGGACTAAGGAGTATATGTTAATTTACAAGGCCTCAGATCTATTTCCTTTGGGATATACTGATTCAAATTTCCAATCAGATAGGGATAAGAGGAAATCAACCTCGGGATATGTTTTTACTTTGGGAGGTGGAGCCGTTATATGGAGGAGTGTAAAGCAGAAATGCATTGCAGACTCCACCATGGAGGCCGAGTACGTGGCGGCCTCTGAGGCTGCCAAGGAGGCTGTATGGTTCAGGAACTTTCTTTTGGACTTAGATGTGGTACCTAATTTGCCTAGGAGCTTGACGGTGTATTGTGATAACACTGGTGCTGTGGCAAATTCAAAGGAACCGCGAGACCACAAAGCAGCTAAACATATTGAACGTAAGTATCATCTCATACGAGGAATCGTAAAGCGAGGGGATATAGTTGTGGCTCACATATCATCAGAAGACAACCGAGCAGATCCTTTCACAAAGAGCTTGCCAACCAAGGTTTTTGACAAGCATGTGGAAGTGATAGGAGTCAGATGGATGGACACATAGATATTTATGTAATAGTGGATTAAATAAACACTGATGTACATATAGAATATTTTGAGTATAAGTGGGAGATTGTTAGTGTATACTGAAAATATTTATTTGAAGTATGTACATTTATTTCTGGCCAGTTTATTTGAGAATCATTTGAATGTTTACATGTTGTCTAATATTATATATTGTGAACAATCTAGTATCAAATGGGATACAGAATATAAGATTGTTAAATACGGTTATATAATATAATAAGGTTCACAACACAGGTGGTGTTGGACAATCCACTGGTATGGCTGTAGTATTATTTAGATTAGTTTATATTGACTAATAAATAATACTAGTATACTTTGTGTATATTGAACAGGATCAAATTTAGAATTGTTCCCTTAATACTGATTAAGAAGGAGAACTAAGATTCTATGTTATTATTAATGCTTAGGTTCTTAATCCGGAAATAGTAATTGACACGTGTATATTATTTACATGCTTTGATTTATATATGAAATAATTCTTTTGAATTATATCATTATATTTTGGGTGATGGAATTATATACATGGTGGATATTATTTATTGAAGGAATCCGTGTCCTGATAATATTCGGGTTAATGATGTCCCCTTGAAAGCTCAAAAAGATTTAATTATGTGAAACCCTGCAGGTGGAATTTATTCTGGCATAATTAAATAAAGGTTGAGTGGATGATCAAGGATAAAAGATATTAATTAAATAAATTATCAGTAATTTATTTAATTAATGGACATATGATATTTTAAACATGGGGAATTTAATAAGCAAATAATATTGGAACCGAATTAATTAAATTACGGTATTAGGAAAGGTAGTGCAAATATTAATTCTTTAGTGGATTGAATTAATATTTAATTACATTGGGCTAGGCTCAAGATGTAATTAGAAGGCCCAACCTAATTATCCATGATCCCTATTGTAGCCTATATATATTCTTATTCTCTTCTTGCTTGGCAATTGTGTGAAAACATATTGTAGCCACCAAGGAGCAAGAAGAGAGGATAACTTGAGAAGACGGAGGCCACACTTCGCTCAAGGGAATTTGGGAATACAATAGAAGAGTGTGGAATCAACCATTAACAAGGTAATCCTCTTTTCGTAATCTTTATCGTAAAACGTAGTAGCACCCTAAGTCCGTGGTTCCCAACAATTATACCATGCTCTCATTGGAACCCACGTTGATGATGAGTCCGATTATGGGCTAATCGTTATCGTGGGGTTCTAGCGGATTTATTTATGGATTTCTTTAGTTGATTTGTTTCGATGCCTTAGTGTGTGGTGATTGTATAATAACCTAGTATTGGTTGTGCTTATTCGTCTTATGAGCGTCGCGAACTTATAAGATAGTGTGTTAATTCTTAATGAAGCGAAAGTGAATTTAAGGATTTAGAACTTGCCATGCTAGCATAGGTTTGTGTATTTATTATGCATGATGCGTAGGTAATTTTAACCATCTTACTTTACCTATGTATTCAAGATAGATAACTTGTTCTTAAACCGTTATGTTGTCAAATTCTATAGATACATAGAGTCTCAATATAGTTGGTGTCTATTCAGGTTCTATCTCTTTTGTGGATGTCTGGTAGTATGGTATTCGTTCAACAAAAATTGGCGTTTATCATTTTCGTGTTATCTGATTAGTGTCATCACCATTACATGCTAAGGTTAAGAATGAAAAGGCTATTGAATGAAGTATTTAATGAAGTTAGAATCCCATGTTTTTCATATATATTAATTCAATCAATCTTATTCCTTTAGTTATAGTTGTTAGTTTAATTCTTAGTTATAAATAACCTCAATTTGTTATCGTCTTAGCATTGAATAATAACCATACATTGTTGCTTAAGTGCATAAATTATAAAGTTAACCTAAACCAGTCCCTATGGGAACGAATCTGATTTATATCTTATACTACTTGCGAACGCGTATACTTGCGTGTAATTTAGCGCGTGTTTAGCGACTAACAATACTAAAGACAACTTTCAGAACAAGTTATGGTCATTATGAATTCTTACTGATGTCTTTTGGATTGACCAATGCCCTAGCTGCATTTATGGACCTTATGAACAGAATTTTCAAGGAATATCTGGACAAGTTTGTCATTGTGTTTATTGATGATATTTTGATTTACTCGAAGTCAATGAAAGACCACGCGGAGCATCTAAGGACAGCTTTGGAAATCTTGAGAAAGGAGAAGTTATATGCCAAGTTTTCAAAGTGTGAGTTTTGGTTACAAGAAGTTCAATTTTTAGGGCACATAGTCAGTAGCGAAGGGATCAAAGTGGACCGAGCAAAGATTGAAGCTATTGTGAATTGGGAAAGGCCAAAAACACCAACAAAGGTGAGAAGTTTCTTTGGATTAGCGGGATATTACCGATGATTTATTCAAGATTTCTCGAAGATTGCGATGCCTTTGACGAAGCTTACCAGGAAAAATGAGAAGTTTATATGGAATGAGAAGTGCGAAGATGATCAAAGCACCTGTTTTGTCACTTCCGAATGATCAAGGAAATTTCGTAATCTATAGTGATGCTTCTTATAAGGGATTAGGTTGTGTTTTGATGCAGCACGATAAAGTCATTGCATATGCGTCTAGACAACTGAAACCTCATGAGCAGAAGTATCCTACTCATAACTTGGAACTAGCAGCGATAGTATTTGCCTTGAGGATTTGGAGACACTACTTATATGGAGAAAGATGCGAGATTTATACGGATCATAAAAGTTTGAAGTACATATTCACGCAAAAGGAGTTTAACATGAGATAAAGGTGATGGTTGGAGTTGATCAAGGACTATGATTGCACGATTAATTATCACCCAGGAAAAGCGAATGTGGTGGCATATGCGTTAAGAAGAAAGGAAAGACTGAACATGTTGACGATACCTGAAGAGTTATACAGAGAATTTCAGAAATTGGAGTTGGAAATCAGAATTTGTAAGCCAGATGAAGCAAAGATATATAGTATGACTTTTCAGCCAGAATTGTTAGAAAGGATAAGAAAATGCCAAGAGGAAATAATGGACCAGGATATTAATCGTTTGGTTGGAGAAGAGTTATGCACTCAGAAGGACGATCAAGGTATTCTTAGATTTTCATCCAGAATTTGGATACCACCAGTGGCAGAATTGAAAAATGAAATTCTTCAGGAAGCTCACAATTCAAAGTATTCCATTCATCCGGGAAGTACCGAGATGTACAGAGATTTAAAAGAGAATTATTGGTGGCCAGACATGAAGAGAGAAATTGTGGAATGGGTCAGCAAATGTTATACATGTCAGAGGGTCAAGGCAGAGCACCAGAGACCAAGTGGATTATTACAGCCACTAGAGATTCCAGAGTGGAAGTGGGATCACATTGCTATGGATTTTATAGTTGGCTTACCAAGGAAGAAAGTGAACCACGATGCTATTTGGGTTATAGGGGACAGATTAACCAAATCAGCGCATTTCTTGCCTATCAATGAAAGATTTTCACTGGACAAGTTGGTTCACATGTACTTGAAGGGAATAGTAGTGCGTCATGGAGTCCCTGTGTCTATTGTATCATACTGAGATCCACGATTCAATTCAATATTTTAGAGAAGTTTTCAAGAGTGTTTGGGAAATAAATTAAATATGAGTACGGCTTATCATCTGCAGACTGACGGCCAAAGCGAGAGAACAATCCAAACAATTGAAGATATGTTACGTGTGTGTGCCATTGATTTCAAAGGAAATTGGGATGAACATTTACCCTTAGTGGAGTTTGCTTACAATAACAGTTATCATGCCAGTATTGGAATGCCTCCCTATGAAGCTTTTTATGGACGTAAATGTCGATCACCAGTATATTGGGACGAAGTCGGAGAACGTAAGATACTTGGACATGAATTGGTACAACAGACAAGGGAAGTTATTGACGTCATTCAGAAAAGGCTAATTGCAACACAGGATCGCAAAGGAAATATGCAGACCAATCCAGAAAGGATGTGGAATTCAAAGAAGGAGATCTGGTGCTACTGAAAGTGTCACCGTGGAATGGATTATCTAGATTCGGAAAGAAAGGAAAGCTGTGTCCTATATACATTGGACCTTTTGAAATTTTGAAACGTGTCAGCAAGGTAGCATACGAGTTGGCGTTACCCCCACACATGGAGCAAATTCATAATGTTTTTCACGTATCGATGCTTAAGAGATATAATCCAGACTCTAGGCATGTAATTGAGTATGAGCCGATAGAACTTCAGGCAGATTTATCGTATGTAGAGAATCCAATAGAGATTCTAGAAAAGAGAGAAAAGGTAATGAGAAATAAAGTTGTAAATTTAGTAAAAGTATTGTGAACAAACCCAAAGGTTGAAGAATCAACCTGGGAGATAGAAAGTGATATACGAGAAAAGTACCTTCAATTGTTTACTTAGGAGATTCTGAGGACATAATCCTTTTAAGAGGAAAGGATGTAATATCCGGTACATAGCGTGTAATTGTTTTTATCAATAAATAATCATTATGTGATTACTATGTGATTATTATGTGATTTTTGCTGAATTATCTGATAGTTGGTGTTGATATGTGGATGTTTATATATGGTAAGGTAAAAGTATGTTAATTTTATTATGTCCAGAATAAAATATAGATAATTAAGGTATTTTTCAGGTAATTTTTGGAGTGTTATTCGATTTTATATTGATTTATGAATTTATTAATTATTTTTCTGATTAATTACAAAACTATTTTATAAAGCCGGGAATCGCCCAACCTCAACCGTTTTTACGTTTTTAGGTTTTTATAACCCAAAACCCTTCCGAAAACTCATTCCTAACCTAATCTGATAATTCCGGACATTTTCTGTGTTTTGACTTTTTCAATTCAGATTACGGTTTAACCTGTGCGCGGCCCAGCGCAAAATTTTCGATACGATAACCTTTTCGATAACATTATCTTCGTATAAAGTGTTTTATAAAAATCCCTGTCTTTATAGTTATCCAAAACTTTTGATGTTTATCCAAAACAGGATGATGTTTATCCAAAACGTTATCCAATCGGATCGTGTTTGCAGTTACTTAGCGACTAAGCAACGTATTTCTCGATCCAACACGATCCAACACGTACTAATATTCCATAAATATAAATAGCCCTTTTCGTATTTTATTTTATTCGTATACTCATAATCAGACAGTAAAATCCAGTAAAATACAAAGAAAACCCTAATTAAACGTCGCATTCTTCATAATCAAACGCACAAACGAAGGCGTTATCGAACTCCAATTCGGGCGTGCTATATATCAAATTGAAACTCTCGAAAAGACCTTTCTGAATCAATCAACCATTTTAGTGCAGAAATCAAGGTAATTTATTTATTTATTTATTTTAATTCAAATTATTTGATAATTAAAATATGATTTTTTGTTCTTGATGTTGTTTGTGTGATTTGATGCTAGAATAATGTAGATATTTTCTTCCTAGTCATTTTGGTATATTATATGTCAAATTTGGAGTTCAATAACATGTAAAAAAGTTGGTTTGATCTTCGAGTTTGAGTGTTCTTGGTGTTCTTGAAGAAATTCATCGGAAAATTTATATTTTTGGTCGAATTTTTTATCCATTAAACCTGGGAACATAAAACTTACATCATTAAACAGATCGTGTGAAGGGGAATCAATTGGTAGTGTCCGTTTTAATCGGGGAAGTCGGAATCGACCTCGCCTGAAAAGGGAGGAGAAGTCGGCGGGAGGATTTCCGGCTGTTTGGCTGTGAAACTGCTGTTCTTGCTGTGATAAATCACGTTCTGCAGCAACAAAAAGTATTTCTGCTCGTTTTTGTACTGATATGGGCGGTTTAAACGTCTACGGGAAGCTTCTGGCCGGCGGCCATGGTTTCGTCGGCAACTACCGAGGAAGAAGGGGGAAGATGGTGGTAAAATTACCTCCTGACCCCCTAGGTTTTCAACAAGTTGCATTTTTAGTATTCCAGTTTTAAAACTATTCAAAAACCATACTTCTGTTTTATTATTTTCAGACACTGGATTTTCTTTTTATAATATTTTCATAAATTGATTTTATTTATTTTTAAAAATTCAAAAAAAAAATATTATTTATTTGATAAAAATAAATCTTAATTAATTAATTAATTTTAGTTGATAATTAATTATTTAATTAGTCGATTAATTTAAATATTAATTGATTAATTAATTTAATTAATTATTAATTGATTTTAATTGATTATTTAATTAGATTTAATTATTTAATTGGATTTAAAAATTCTGAAAAATAGTTTTGAGCTTTAAAATAATATTTAAAATTATTTTCAAAGCTTGATAATTATTATAAAATTATTTTAAAGTCAAATTCGGGTGTTTGAACCCTATTATTTAATTATAAAATGATTCAGAGTCCCGTTTTAATTCCAAAAAATGTTCAAAAATTTGTATTAAATACCTGGAAAATCATTTTAACCCCGAATCTTCTTTGAAAAATTATTTTGATCGAATATCTTACGTGCTATATGCTATATGTGATCCGATTGTTGTATAATATGATTGTACGTGCATTGTTTGACTGTTTTATTCATAACTTTCAATCCGTACGTCGGATTTGGGTGAAACGAAGGGTAGACAGAAGCTTGTAACGAATAAAATGAGATGAGAAGTAGTGTTGATAAGTATATGTGATGTTTAAAAGAGGAAGCGAGATATAGAAAGGGAAAGTAAGTGGTCAGTGAGTGGGAACCAATCGACAAGTGTTAGTAAAGTGAAAGCGAATTTATAAGGCAAGTGTCCACGAACCTTCTTGTAGTATAATTATAAGTGCTTCTGATCTTTCTTGTAATGTGTTACAAGTACTTATGAATTCTTTCCCTTATGTTGTAATTATTCCAATTAATCATTGTTCTATATTGCAAGTACTTTGAAGTACTTGTTAGGAATATGTGTATTTGTTTGATGATAAGTTAAGCAAAACACTTAAGTAGAAATCTAGTATTTGTAGCCTCAACGGATCAGACCACTCTGGCTATCCGTTGATGGAGTAGCTTTACTTAGAAATAAGTTTAGTATTGTAGCACATTTTAGTTTCTGTATTTAAGTTATAATGCTTAGAAGTTGTGGGAAATTATAAGTCATGTTGACTACTAGTGGATATGCAAATAGGAGGGCTAATTGTAAATATTTCATGCCTTGTAAATTTTGTATAAATAAAGTAGTATTAACTGATAGATTAAAGGCCTTTAACGGATGAGAAACAAAGCTTCAACGGATGTCTCTAAAGCTTCAACGGATAACATCCATCAACGAATGAGTGCATCAACGGGTAAAGCTTCAACTGATAAAGGCATCAATGGATAAAAAGCTTCAACGGATACTTAGTTCAATAGCAGTTGACGGTGAGAATTCATAAGCTGACAAAGGCACATGGGTTGACAGAGATAATTGGAATGTGGTAGCCTCTTGGAGGAATCAAGAAAATGCAGCATTTCCATTCTGGTACAAACAAGGAAGTATTCAAAGATTCACAGATTATCCTAGATTGCATTGGATAGAGAAATAAAGAAGAAACATGTGAAGAACTATTTTAAAAATTGTATTTTATTTTTGTCTTCACTTGTAAACTTGGTGATATATAAACCAAGTTACAGCTAGTAATTAGATGATGAATTTTCCAGAGCTGTTTAGAAAAATATAGAGAGAAAATCATCTAGTTTGTACTAGGACGCAACTGTGATCAATTCTTTGAATCACAGATTTTCTAAAATACACATCTCTGGTGGAACAATAAATCCACCAGAAAAGTTTTTAAAGCCTTTGTGTTCTTTACATTTTGTGTCTTGAATATACATATGTCTGTACCTGCACAAAGCAATTCACACACAACTGTTCACCAAATACTTAGCCTTTGAAACTGCTTAAAACTTGAAAAAGTTTTGAGATTTACATTCAACCCCCCTTCTGTAAATCTCATTGTTAGTTCCTCGGGAATAACAATTGGTATTAGAGCAAGCTCTTAACATACAAAGAGTTTAAAGATCTATTCTACTAACATCATGAGTAAAAAGGATATTGGAGTAAAGATTCTAATACTGGAAAGAGATAATTATCATCACTGGAAAGTGAAGATGCATCTACATCTTCTCTCTCAAGATGAAAGCTACATCAACTGCATTGAAAATGGTCCTCACATCCCTCACAAGATGGCCACAGCTGCTATTGCCACTGTTGTTGTTGGACAGTTTATTCCCAAGCCAAAAGCAGAATGGACTGATGAAGATATTGAAGAGGTTCACAAGGACAAGAACGCCATGAACATTCTATTTAATGGCCTAGACCAAGATATGTTTGATAATGTCATTAACAACCAAACTGCTAAGGAAATTTGGGATACTGTGTAACTTATCTGTGAAGGTACTGAACAAGTTAGAGAAAACAAAATGCAGTTTCTCATTCAATAGTATGAATATTTTCATTTTAAAGAAGGAGAATCACTGAATGATACCTTCAATAGATTTTAGAAACTGTTGAATGGATTGAAGTTGTATGGCAGAGTGTACCAAGTCAAGGATTCAAACTTAAAATTTCTGAGGTCTCTACCAAAGGAAAGGAAACCTATGACTGTTTCACTAAGGAATTCTCAAGATTATAAGGACTTCACACTTGAAAGATTATATGGAATTTTGAAGACCTATAAACTTGAGATGAAGCAAGATGAGCTGTTGGAAAAGGGAAAGAGAAAAAGTGGATCAGTTGCACTTGTAGCTGACAATGAGAGAACTGAAGCCAGGAATAAAGAAAAGACAATGTCAAGTCTCAAAATTGGCACAAGCAAATCAGAATCAAGCAAGGGAAAGGAGCAAGTAGCTGAGGTTGAAGACAATTCCAGTCAAGATGACTTTGATGATGTTGATGAACATCTGGCTTTTCTGTCCAGAAGGTTTGCAAAGATGAAATTCAAGAAAAATACTAGATTCACTAAGCCAAACAAGAACATGGTGGACAAATCTAAGTTTAAATGTTATAACTGTGGCATAAGTGGACACTTTGCAAATGAGTGCAAAAAGCCAACTTCTGAAAAGAAGAAATTTCAGCAAGTGGATTACAAAAAGAAATATTTCAATTTGCTCAAACAAAAGGAAAGAGCTTTTCTGACTTAGGAAAATGACTAGGCAACTGATGGAGCCAATGAAGATGATGATATGGAGTATGTCAACCTAGCCCTGATGGTTAATTCTGATGAAAATGAAACTAGTTCATCAAGCAACCAGGTAATTACTACTGACCTCTCTCAGCTTTCTAAAAATGAATGCAATGAAGCTATAAATGATATGTCCAATGAATTATATCATTTACGTGTTTCCCTTAAATCACTAGCTAAAGATAACACAAGAATTAAAGAGAATAATTTGTTTTTAAGTGATAGGAATGCTGTGTTAGAGGGTAAGGTAATTGAGCTTGAAAAAATTAAAATCAAATGCTTATCTATTGAGAGTGAACTAGAAGAGTCTGTTAAAAAAGTAGAAATTCTTTCTAAACAACTAGAACGCGGGCAAGAAGTAATCAAGGCCTGGAAAACATCTAGGATGTTAGTGCTCAGATTGTCAAGGTTCAGGGAATTGAATCACTCTGTGAGAATGCCTGGAAGAAAAACAAAAAGGAAGTAAAATTAATTGATGGATTGTCAATAGATGTGGAATCAACGGATGATGAAAGTTATCCGTTGAAGGAAGAAAAGGAGCATCCGTTGAAGGCTCGTCAATTAAAACAGGCAAGTGATTCTAAAAAGGATAATTTGAAAAATCTCAATAAGAAGTTTGGTTCAACTTCCAAGAACTTTGTCAAAGAAGAGACTGGCACATCCAAAGATGCCAGTAAGGTGAATATAGGACACATGACTTTAGATCAGTTGAAAAATAGGCTTAAGTTGGTTGAGGATAAAAAGGAAACTAAAAGGAAATCTAATAGAAATGGGAAGGTGGGGATTAACAAACACAACAATTACACACCTGATAAGTATGCTCCTAGAAAAAGTTGTGTGCATTGTAAAAGTGTTTATCATCTATCTGCTAACTGCAAATCTGTTAAGAATGCTCCCATGCCTTTAACTCCTTCCATGCCTAACATGTCTATGTCACCTCTACATGCTATGCATGTATGTCTCAACAGAATCCTCATGCACATTTTGCAAACATGCCATATGTTAATAATCCTTATTTTGTTGCATTCAGTATGCCTCAAATGCCATACAACATGCCTATGTGGAATAACATGTTTGCACAATCTATGCCTTATCAAATTCAACCAAATGTGCTAAATGATTCTGTGACTAACCCTACACTTCAACCAACTACATCTGAGACCAAGGTTGACCCAAAGTTACCTAAGTCAAAAGGTGCAGGAAGTATGAAGTCCAGGAAAAAGACTAACAAGGCTGGACCCAAGGAAACTTGGGTACCAAAATCAACTTGATTTGATTTTTTTGTGTGCAGGGAAAAAGAAGGAATCTATGGTACTTGGACAGTGGTTGTTCAAGGCACCTGACAGGAGATTTCACCCTGCTCACAGAGTTCAAGGAGAGAGCTGGCCCTAGCATAACCTTTGGAGATGACAGCAAAGGGTTCACTATGGGATATGGCTTGATTTCAAAGAAAAATGTCATCATTGATGAAGTTGCATTAGTTGATGGTCTCCAACATAATCAATTGAGCATCAGTCAACTATGTGACAGAGGGAATATTGTTTCCTTCAATTCTTAAGCATGTGTTGTCACAAGTAAGAAGGACAACAAAGTGGTTCTAACTGGAGTTAGAAAAGGGAATGTGTACTTGGCTGACTTCAACTCTACAGATGCAGAATCAATTACTTGTCTTTTCAGCATAGCAAGTCAAGATAAAAGTTGGCTATGGCACAAGAAGTTGTCCCATTTGAATTTTAAGACAATGAATGATCTAGTCAAAAAGGACTTAGTTAGAGGAATGCCTCTAGTGGAATTCTCAAGGGATGGACTGTGTGATGCTTGTCAGGAAGGAAAGGAAAAGAGAGCATCATTCAGTAAGAAGCTTGAATCAGCAATTGATGAACCATTACAACTGCTACACATGGATCTTTTTGGACCAGTCAATGTATTGTCAATTTCAAGGAAAAGATATTGCCTAGTGATTGTAGATGATTTCTCAAAGTTTTCATGGACCTACTTTCTTGGATCAAAGGATGAAGCTAGTGAAATCATTATCAATCATATCAAGCAAGTCAACAATCATCCAGATTTCAAAGTAAGAAATATCAGGAGTGACAATGGAACTGAGTTCAGGAATTCTACCATGAGGTTGTTCTGTGAAGAAAATGGGATCATGCATGAGTTCTCAGATCCAAGGACTCCACAACAAAATGGTGTGGTGGAAAGAAAGAACAGATCACTAATTGAAGCTGCAAGAACAATGCTTGAAGAGTCAAAACTCCCAACATATTTTTGGGCTGAGGCTGTTAACTGTGCATATTACACTCGGAATATTTCTCTAATCAATCAGGCAAAAGGCATGACTCCCTATTAATTATTCAAGAGAAGAAAACCAACCTTAAACTTCCTTCATGTTTTTGGTTGTAAATGCTACATTCTAAGGAACCAACCTGATCATAAAGGAAAGTTTGATGCAATGGCTGATGAAGGGATATTTGTTGGTTATTCTGCTGGAAAATCATATAGGGTCTACAAAGTAAGAACCAATATTGTTATGGAATCTGTGCATGTTGTGTTTGATGATAAAAAGATTGATGGACTAACAGATGAGGGATATCATGAAGGACTCAAATTTGACAACATTGAGATATATTGTGATGATAGTGAAGACAAAAATGATGGAGAAGACACTTCGAAAAGGATTCAAAGTTTGCCTCTAGATAATGCACAAAATGCTGCATCAGTTGAAAGTCATAATTCAGCATCCGTTGATAGAAGTAATGCAGCATCCGTTGAAAGACAAAGTGCATCATCCATTGAAGTACATAATGAAGCATCCGTTGATCATAGTCTATCAACGGATAATCAATTTACTTCATCAGTTGATAGAACTCCCAGTTCCTTTCAAAGGATCAGTAACACAGGGGGAGTTTCAACAAATCAACACTCTATCTCACATCATGACAATACTGAGGCAACCTCATCTAGAGCTAATCTACCACCTCAAAGGAAATGGACCAAGAATCATCCTTTTGAATTGATCATTGGTGATGCAACATCTAAGGTGCAAACTAGAAGGGCTACTCAAGATGAATGTCTATACAGTAGTTTTCTATCACAGGAGGAACCTAAGAGAGTGGAAGAAGCTCTATTGGATCCAGATTGGATTTTAGCAATGCAAGAGGAGCTAAACCAATTTGAGAGGAACAAGGTATGGAAGCTGGTACCCAAGCCAAAGAACAAGAGCTCCATTGACCCAAAATGGGTATTCAAAAACAAGATGGATGAAAATGGCATTGTCATAAGGAATAAAGCTAGATTGGTTGCCAAGGGCTATTCTCAACAAGAGCGAATAGATTTTGATGAGACATTTGCTCTAGTTGCAAGACTTGAAGCCATCAGAATTTTTCTAGCCTATGCAGCCCATGCCAATTTCAGAGTCTATCAAATGGATGTCAAGAGTGCATTTCTGAATGGAGAATTGGAGGAAGAAGTTTATGTGAGCCAACCTTCAGGATTTGAAGATTATAATTTTCCAAACCATGTGTAATATCTGTTGAAAGCACTTTATGGACTAAAGCAAGCACCTAGAGCCTGGTATGAGACTTTGTCAAAATTTCTCCTAGATAATTACTTCACAAGAGGTACTGTTGACAAAATTCTTTTCTTTAGAAATGTTAATGGCTCTACAATACTTATTCAAATTTATGTAGATGATATTATATTTGGTTCTATAGATGATAAGCTTTGTAAAAAGTTTGCTAAGTTAATGCAAAGTAAATATGAAATGAGCATGATGGGAGAGCTAACTTATTTTCTTGGTTTACAAGTTAAACAAGTTAGTGGTGGAATTTTCATTAGTCAAACTAAATATATTTATGATCTTTTAAAGAAGTTTGACTTAATGGAATGTTCATCTGCAAAAACTCCCATGGCCACTGCTACCAAGCTTGAATTAAACAAGGCTGAAAAGTTTGTGGACAATACAACTTATAGAGGCTTGGTTGGTTCACTTCTATATTTAACTTCTAGTAGACCTAATATAATGTTTTTTACATGTCTCTGTGCTAGATTTCAAGCTGACCCTAAAGAATCTCACTTAGTTGCTATTAAAAGAATTTTCAGATATCTCAAAGGGACTCCAAATCTAGGAATTTGGTACCCTAGAGAGTCTGGTTTTGATCTAATTGGATACTCAGATGAAGATTATGCAGGTTGCAAAATAGACAGGAAAAGTACAACTGGCACTTGTCAATTTCTAGGGAATAAGCTTGTGTCATTGTTCAGTAAGAAGCAAAATTCTGTTTCTACATCAACAGCTGAAGCTGAGTATATTGCTGCTGGTAGTTGATGTGCACAGATACTATGGATGAGGAATCAACTATTTGACTATGGGCTAAATGTTGACAAAATTCCAATATTCTGTGACAACACAAGTGCCATTGCCATTACTGAAAATTCAGTGCAGCACTCAAGAACCAAGCACATTGACATCAAGTACCACTTCATTAGGGAACATGTGATGAATGGTACAGTGGAACTTCATTTTGTTCCAAGTGAAAAACAGATTACAGACATATTTACCAAGCCACTTGATGAATCAACATTCACAAGATTAGTAAGTGAGTTAGGTATGCTTAATTATTCATAAATTTATGTCCTTATTGTAATTTATTTTGTAGCCTGAAATGAATCTGTTGCAAGAACAAAGTCGGCTTTAAGTAAAGTCTATTCTATCAATGGATATTCCCTATCCGTTGAAGCCAAAACTGTTGTATCAATGGATGTTCATTATCCGTTGAAAGACAAATACAATTCTGGTAATTTTATCCTTCAACGGATAAAACTGTGTTAATCTTCAACGGATAACTGTTTACCTCATCCGTTGAAGTGTCACATCAGTCATTTTAAGTAAGTCACAGCCGTTGATTCTTTTTACTTAACCGTTGATACATATATATATATATACACAGTTGTATGTATTTGTATTAAAGGCAGTTTTTAGAATACATACAGTTTTCCTTTATTCTCAAACGGCTGTAATTTGCTTAAAAATATTGTTTAATCATTCTCTTTATGTTTTAATTTGAGAAAGTATAAAAGCCCCTTTGAATTCTCATTTTCACTTTCCGCTTTCTTGCAATTTTTCAAAAGTTTTTACTCTCTTTCTCTCCCAAAACTCTCAACCTTTCTCTGCAACCTCTACCCACTACAATGGCACCAGTAGTGAAGATAATGTCCCAGTCTGGATTTGTCTATGAAAAAACAATTTCTGCACTCTTTTGAATCCACTCATATCCTAAATCAGGGACTCAAACATGTAGCTCTGATATCAACTGTGACGGCCTCAACCCCGGGGTTAGGAGTTGACGTCACCAACAACAATAATAACAATCATAAATCAGTCCAACTCATTATTAGTACATAACTACGACCCCTTTACCCAGACCTTTTCCAGGTTTAAGTATGACTTAGGTTACTCAACTAACACAACCCGAATTACCTTACACAATCCTGACCACTAATTTAACGCAGCAACTCAACAGACCTCATCTGGTCTGAGCACAACTACCTCAGAGGATCCTGACACGAAATGAGCTGGATCTCTGCCCTGACTACCGCACAAAAATCTCTTAAGCATCTGCAATACAAAAAAAAATATTCTGCAAGGGTGAGCAATTGCTTGCTCAGCAGCACCACTATATGAATAACGAGTAAAATAGTTTAAAGTAAAGCAGTTATAGGAACAGAATCCACAACTTGCTTAGAAAACAAGTAAACATTCATAAACTGGATATCAAAACTAGCATGCTCTATAAAACAACATCAGTAGTGTGATGTGCATAAATACCAGAGAATAATTCTAGCATGCCATTTTCATTTCCAAATCCACTATATCAACTACTCATGCCCTTACTGGAATCACACAAAACCAAATCAGATACGTAGCGGATATGTGAAGACAACTGATCAGGCTATCAATACCAGACGGCTCCAACTGCCATCTCATTCACCTGTTCCGGAACTCAGAGACTAGCTAGGTCTCTGACCTGCTGGACTAATCGGTTATACGGTGCGCGCAACCGAATTAGCCTTTTATGCCACCTCAATAGGCCCACTCTAGCCCCAATGTATCCCATATATGATCGTTTTATCCAGTTTTCAAAAATCACTTTTACTATCTCTTTTTCAAAATCAATTTTGTCACAGCACACTATTTAAATCCTCTTTTCATTTAAATCACGTTTAGAGATAGGTGTTTTCAGAAGTTACTTTTTCCCCAAAACATAATTTTAAACATCACTTTCAAATACAGGGGATATGTAACTTAAAACGTTTCTGTTCCAGTAAGAAAGTAAAACATTTAGTTATTCATATGCACTGAACCATAAAAGAATGGTCAGGGGTACTTGCTTTGCAGAGCGTTACGACTATCACTAACTGATTTTAATAGACTTGAACATTCAGGCTCTCATGGAAAAATGACTATCTCACTAAAAGACATCCCTGCTTCGTAGCAATCTATCTCAAGATAGTATCCAGGACGCTCAGGGTTCTTCGCTTGGGAAACTCGAGGCACTTGCCGACTGATCTCTAGATTATCTTAGTTCGATATCTATTCCTGAGTCCTTCGACTAGAACCGGAAACAGCCGGAAAAACAAGAACGGCGGCAACCCGGAGCAACAGGGAGGAAAGAGCGCAAGAAAGAGAGGAATAGAAAACAAAGAGAGTGAGAGAGCCGAGATAGAGAGATTGAGAACACAGAGAGGAGGAGGTGTAATAATTAAAAAAAAAAGCAGTTATGCTGTAAATCGTGTAAGGCAGCCACGTATCAATTAACAAGGATACGTGTTAATTTCTATTTATAAGAAGTTAACACGTGTCCTTTAATACTGGGAAACAAAAAAACAAAAAATATATTAACCCCGAAATCTGAAATAAGCGAACTAAGGTGTACGAAAGATGATTTCAGAAAATTCCGAAAGTAATGCCAAAATTTCATAAATATCCCGAAGTTTATAAAAGCGTAATTTTTTTGAAATTTTAAAACACTTTTTAAGGTGCTCTTCGTACCCGCTTTTTAATAATAACGAAACGACGCGCGGTGAAACGATTCCCGAAAATTTCTAAAATAATTTTAAAATTCTCATAATATTATAAACTTCATAAAATATGAGTTTTGTAATTTTCGAAGATTTCCATAATTAAATACAGATTTTACAATCAAACACACTCAGGAAATCATTTGAAAATAAATAATTAATAAAATATTGATTGCTCAATTTTATAAAGTCCCAAAAATACTTATTGGAATTATAAAATTAGAAAACCAATTTTAAAGACAATCCAAATATTTTTGAAATTAAAACTATAGTTAAATCACTGTTTATAAGCAAGATAAAATCATATATTTCACTAATAAATCACACAATTCAATTCCACATAACAACAAATCATAAATAATTAAATAACAATCAGTAACCGCTGCCAAAATCAATACACACATTTTATTTATTTACTTAAACCTTTATTACATTTCCAAATAAAATAAAAATACACGAGTCGTTATATCCTTTCCCCCTTAAAAAGATTATGTCCCCAGAATCTGACTCAGCTAAAAAAATGAGGATATTTATCAAGCATATCTGACTCTATCTTCCAGGTAAACTCTTCTACTCGGGGATTTATTCATTGCATACTCACGATAGACATAAATTCATTATTAAGGACTTGCTCTTAATGATCCAGGATTTGGATCAATTATTCCACGCAGAACAATTTGGATGAGAGCCCATTGGCTCCTGATCAATGGCTTGATTCCGAATCAGATACATATCACCTTAATATTGATACGCAAGACACTTTATATATATATATATATATATATATATATATATATATATATACTGCAACTGCAACAGCCACGATAACTCAGGGGCAACTTTACCTATATTTATTTATACTTCTAACTGTTCATTATATTTAGGACTCTACTTGCCCCTTCTATTCCAAATTAATCAATCTCTTTCAAAATAAAATGTTTACCCATACCAACGATCCTGATTCTATATCCATATTCTTCTATAAATTCCCCAATAATCTTAATCATATTCATTTCTTCTCTTCTATTCAAGGCATCGGTCCCTAATTGGATCTTGCTTGGTTGGTAGTTACTCAAACCACCGCTATAACGACTCGTATATTTTTATTGTTTAAATATGTAATTATTAAATAATTACATAAATAAAATATGTGTATGGGTTCAGTCAGCTGGATATTATTTTGTTAATATTTTAATTGATTATGTGTGATTGTGGTGTTCGTGTATTAATTGTATAATTCGTCGTGAAGTTGTGTTGCGTTACTTTTGTGTTTAAAGGTGATTTAATTCAGGATTTATTTCCATAAATATTTGGGTTATCCCTAAAATCATTCTTATGGCTTCATAATTTTATTAATTATTTTTAGGAATTTTTAAAATTGAGAAACCAACATTTCCTCGATTATTTAGCCATGTATGATTTTCTGATTTAAATTATTTGTTAAATCCGTATTTAATTCCAAAATTCTTTAAAAATTATGAAACTCGTATTTATTTAAGTTTGGAATATTCCGAGAATTTTAAAATTATTTTGAGAATTTTTGAGATTTATTTCACCCGCGTGTTATTTTGTTTATTCGTTAAAAATGGGTATAAATTGTGTTTCAAAAATTATTTTAAAATTTCAAAAAATCCTATTTTTTATTAACTTTTAATTATTTGGGATATTTTATAAAATATTTAATTAGTTCTCGGGTTTTAGTTACATGTGAATTTCTCGTTATAGCTAAAATGTGGTTAGATAAATTTCGTTGCGGGGTTTATTTGAAAAAAAACAAAGCAAACAAACAAAATTGGGGGGGGGGGTTGTTCCATCGGGTATAACCCGACACTGTCTTCTCTAATCTCTCTTTCGATATCTCTCCCCAATCTCTCTGTCATCTCTCCCTCTCATCTATAATTCCTCTCTCAATTTCCTCACATATCTCTCTCTTTCTCCTTCTATTCTACTCGGTTTCTACCTATTTCTTTCCCTTAGTTTTGCCTTGTGTTTCCGGTGAGCTCTGCGACTCTGTTTCTCCGGCCACCAGTTGCCGCCGGTCTTCCGGTGAGGTAACAGGAGCGGGCCTCTGATATTGTCTCTGTGTGTATATATACATCGTGTTGTGTGTGTGTGTGTATGTGTGTGTGTTGTGTGTGGGTGTGTGTACGCCTGGTGTGTGCGTTCGTGTGTGTTGTTTTCGGCCAAGTTTTGTTGCCGGTTGTTGAATCGTGTTTTAATTTGGGGAAATATGATGTTCAGCAGAAATTTGGCTGAATTGTTGCAATGTTACTTGGATAATTCAAAGTATTATCTTATGTATATTCGAGTTATATTCGAATTATGAGAGTTTTTGTGAAGAAAATTTGAATGAAATTATGATTATTAGAATTATTACTTTGGTTATTCAGAAATTAATCGGTGAAGCCGGGATTGGAATCCGATTTAGGGTACCTCCGATTTTTACCGCCGTCGGCGATGAGCCTCGGCGTGCCGACGGTGGACGGTGATGAAAATTTCTGAGTCCTACAATTTAAAATACAAAATATGATTTAAAATGCGAATTGCGAATAAAACTATAAAATGCGATTAAAATTATAAAACAGGCTAATAATTAATAATTGTATTTAATTGGTAATTGAGAATTTTGGACTGATATTGATGGCTGAAATCGGTGGTTTGGTTTGGATTGTGATTGATTGTAGTTGTGTTTGTTTGGACGTCGGGATGTTCGACGGGTTAGCCGATAATCAACAGAGGTGCTGCCCGATTTCCGAAAAAATTTAATTACGAAAATACGGGGCCGTACCCAATGACTATCGGGACGTCGATCGGTTATATGTACGTACCTTATACGAAATCTGATTATGTGTTGTGATGAAATACTTTACGAAAATCGATAGCCCTAATTTCATAAAGGATAAATATACCTATTTCTGAAAATGAACACCGAACCGACTTTCGAAGATGTGAACCCTAATTGATACGTGTATGATTATATGAAGTATTACGAGTCGGGTTTTGTTAACGTTCGGGTAGATTGTTAGCGAGGATATGTCAAGCATAATCGAAAGTCTAAATTAGGGTATTTCGACTTTGTAGGTGCTAGTCGGAAAGCCCAAGAGTTGGCGTTGGATAGCCTAGTGGACAGTCGACAAGTTCAGTAAGGTTCCAATCGAAGGACCTGAGTGTTGGAGTCGAATCCAG
Organism: Apium graveolens; assembly: GCF_009905375.1. NCBI lineage: Eukaryota > Viridiplantae > Streptophyta > Magnoliopsida > Apiales > Apiaceae > Apium > Apium graveolens. Next base: position 78,466,843 of record NC_133648.1, on the reverse strand, counting down.
GGTAATCTAGTGGTTAGACGTTAAAGTCTGAGCGTCCGTGTCGGCTCAAGGTCAATCAATAATATTTTTAAAGCTCTGCAAGGCAAGTACCCCTGACCATTCTTTTATGGTTCAGTATATATGAATAAAATGTTGTTTTAGTTTCGAACAGGAACAGAAATGTTTTAAGTTACGTATCCCCTGTGTTTGAAAATGTTGTTAAATATATGTTTTGGGGAGAAGTAACTTCTGAAGGTACCTATCTCTAAATGTGATTAAAAACGGAAAAGAGGTTTTGTATAGTGTGATGTGACATAATTGATTTTTAACAAGAGATGGGTAAAAATGATTTTAAAACTGGATAAAATGAATCAGATATTGGATAACGTTGCGTAAGTGGCTAATTCGGTTGCGCGCATTACATAAGCAATTAGTCTAGCATAGATAATCAGAGACCTAGCTAGTCTCTGCGGATCCGGTGATTTTGTGTGAAATCCCGATCAGCTTTCCTAGACATTTTGTGTGATAGCCCGGCCAACTATCCTAGATAATATGTGCGGAGGCCTGATCAGCCGTCCCTAGATAACATCCAATATATATCTAATTTTGATTTAGTGGTTCCCGTAACGGAACAGATGAATTGTGGTTCCATTAATGGAACAAGTGGTTTTGAGGTTCCCGGAGAGGAACAAGTTTTTATAGGTCCTGTGATGGGACAAGTTTTATGGTTCCTGTAACGGAACAAATGGTTTTGGGTCCCCGTAACGGGACAAGTGGTTTAATGGTTCCTATAATGGAACAGAAGGTTTGAAAATGAAAATAGCATGCTAAAATTGAACTCTGGTATTTATACACAGCACATGACTGTTGATTTTGGTTTTACAGAGCATGCTAGTTTATATCCAGTTTATACCTGTTTCACATGTTTCTGGCAAGTTATGAATTCTGTTCCTATAACTGTTTTACTTTAAATCGTATTTATTTGTTATTCATATAGTGGTACTGTTGAGCAATTGATTGCTCACCCTTGCAAAATGTTTTATATATGTATTGCAGATACCTAGGAGATTCTTCAGTGGTAGTCGGGGCAGAGTTCCGGTTCCCTCAGTGTCAGGCTCCTCTGAGGTAGTTGGGTTGGACCCAAGCGGGTCTGTTGAGTTGCTGAATAAAGATAGTATTATTTGAATTGTCCTTAGTAAGTTGGTTTTGTGCTGGTTGTAAACTAAGTCATACTTAAACCTGGAAAAGGTCTTGGTAAAGGGGTCGAGACTATGTATAATTAATAATTTGGGTTATATTGTTTATTAGTATTGTTGTTAGTGATGTCAACTCCTGACCCCGGGGTTAAGGCCGTCACAACCGGGCTCCTGACCAGAACTTTATACTTTTAAGGTTTTATATACAATTGCTACTGTTCAACCCTTCGCGGCATTTCTTTAGGTTTTCAACTTGGCCTTCCTTAGCCCTTCGATGGGCAAGGATGTTATCAATAAATACAATGTACTTTTCCAATTACTCCTTATACACCACATTCTTTAAATCCTTATAGACGACTCATACACTTGTCACTCCACATGATGTCACCAACCTTGCAGCGCTCATAACTCCTCCTAACCGCAATCCTTGCCATGCCCTCATACTGTATCTTAAGTCAATCCCGTTGAAATTATACACTCCGTGAATTAGATCACATAAGTAATCAATCCTTTATAGAGGTTACCTATTCTTATTTATCATCTTGTTAAACTCCCGATAATTAGTACACAACCTCATAATTTTCATTCCTCTTTCTAGCAATATCACGGGTGCACCCCCAAAGAACTATATCTGGTATGCTTACTTTTCTTTCTAATAACTCTTACCATTATCAACTAATTATTTCGTTCCACTGGCCTCTAGAGACTCTAAGGCATTTATTATTACCCAAAATTCTTTTAACTTAAAGATTCGCTTCTTCGTACCTTTACAGATGGTGGATCTACCTTATATCCTTAGCTTATTACTTCTTTTCTCGCATAATTGGAAGAATTCCTTATATTGCTTTTGAATCCAAAAACTTATCTTATTATTGGCTTATGTATACTTTACACTTCGCTTTTTCCGAAACCACGCCTCGCCATAATACAGGACAACCAACTCAATCCTAAATTCACGTTAACCCCTTCTAACTCGGAGGGTGTCAGATCATCTGCAACTACGTCCAACTTCTAAACACTTGTGATGTAGTATCTTGAATAGCCGTTCTATAACTTCTTGCAACATGCCCACTTTCTCTATAATTGTAATACATAACTCCCGGGTTACCTTCCGAGGCATAATGACCCTTATATCCATACTTGAAACATTACACACTCTTTTTACATGCACCATTACGTCTCCTGACACAGGACTTGCAATCCACTACTCACTTGACTGACTAGAGGGTATAGAGGGTGGAATCTTGGTTGAGGAATGAAGAAAAAATGGGGAGGGGGTGGTTTCGGCTAAAAGCCGAGAGTGAAGGAGGGAGTAGCCGAGAGTGAGAGAGAGGAGGGAGAGAAGAATGAGTGTGGTGGTGAGTGATGTGTGAAATGATCATGTCTTTACTTGTTTTATGGTTTTTGTGTTGACAAAAGTGAGTGGAAATAGGAATTGACATGATTACCCTACACTTGTACCTGGTTCAATTTGCATGCAAGGGTAAAGAAGGTATATGGCTAGAAAATAAGAGTTAGTGGGGTGGTTATTGACTCTTTAGCCCTTTTGGATTGAATAGAAAGGATTTGCATACAAGGATAACTATGTAATTTGCTAATTATGACAATTAATACTTATAAAGATTTAATTTTATAAAATAAAACACAAGTTCAAAAATTATAAAATTTATACCATAAAATAGCTTGGATTTTTGGAAATTTTATAAAACTACTTTTGAAATTTGTGAGCAAAATAACTTTTAAAAAGAAATTTATTCAAGGTTTAAAATATTCCTTATAAATCAAAAAAATTAAAGAAATAAATAAACTTTTTGATTTGAAAAAAATCATATACCACATATCGAAAATTTAAGACGCAGAAATTCTCATTCACACAAGCATACAATAGTTGAATATATTGGCATTCAGCTTTATAATTACACCAAATTTACAATTAATATTACACAGAAATGTCGGGTGTAACATCCTCTCCCCCTTAAGGGATTTTGTCCCCAGAATCTAAGAGAATAGATGAGGATGCCGGGAACGCATATCAGACTCTAACTCCCAAGTCGATTCTTCGACCTTAGGGTTCCTCCAAAGTACTTTTACTAACTTTACTGACTTATTTCTAAGGCTCTTCTCTTGCCAGTCGAGTATTTTAACCGGTTGCTCCACAAATGACAGGTCTGCCTGAATTTCTACAGGTTCATATTCTATTATATGGCTAGCGTCAGGATTATACTTCTTAAGCAAAGACACATGGGACACATTATGCACATGCTGATACTGAGGTGGTAAGGCCAACTCGTAGGCCACCTTTCCCACTTGACTCAATATTTCAAAAGGACCTATATATCTAGGTGATAACTTCCCTTTCTTGCCAAATCTCATCAACCCTTTTCTAGGTGACACCTTCAATAAAACAGCTTCGCCAATTTGGAATCGAATGTCCTTACGCGCTGGATCCGCATACTTCCTCTGTCTATCCTGAGCAGCAAGCAACCTTTTCTGAATTAACTTGACCGAGTCATGCAACTGTTGTACCAATTCTGAGGCGAGAATCTTTCCTTCTCCTACTTCGTCCCAACTTGTTGGCGATCTACATTTTCACCCGTACAAAGCTTCGTATGGTGGCATGCCGATACTGGAATGATAGCTGTTGTTGTAAGAGAATTCAATCAACGGCAAATGGTCGTCCCAACTTCCTGCAAAATCGATTGCACAACTGCGCAACATGTCTTCAATTATTTGGATTGTCCTTTCACTCTGGCCATCAGTCTGCGGGTGGTATGCCGTGCTCATATTCAACTTTGTGCCCAGACATTCCTGAAATTGCTTCCAAAATCTCGAGTTAAATCGGGGATCTCTGTCTGAAACTATTAATACAGGTACTCCATGCCTTAGTACGATTTCGCGCACATACAGATGAACCAACTTGTCCAGTGATGACTTTTCGTTAATTGGAAGGAAATGCGCTGACTTCATAAGACGATCAATTATAACCCATATTGCGTCATGCCCGGATTTCGTTCGCGGTAGTCCTACTATAAAGTCCATAGCGATATTTTCCCATTCCCATTCTGGAATCTTCAGGGGCTGAATTAATCCGCTTGGTCGTTGATGTTCTGCCTTCACTTTCTGACAAGTATAACACTTCGCAACTCATTCCGCCACGTCTCGCTTCATATTTGGCCACCAAAAGTTTTTCTTTAAGTCTCGATATATCTTGGTACTTCCCGGGTGGATTGAAAATTTCCAATTGTGGGCTTCATGGAGGATCTCATTCTTTAATTCAGGTACATGAGTAATCCATATTCTAGAAGAAAACCTTAGTATCCCTTGCTCATCCCTTTGAGTATTAATCTCCTCTCCAGATAACTTATTCTTCTCTTTCTTCATTACTTCTTCTTGACATTTCTTTATCTTTTCCACTAGTGTTGGCTGAAAAGTCATTGCGCGACAAACTTCCTCAACTTTTCCACAATCACAAAGTTCCAGTTCAAATCTCTTGATTTCTTCAGATAATTCATTTGGTGATGTCATCTTATTCAGTCTCTCTTTCCTTTCCTACTTAGAGCATCGGCCACAACATTCGCCTTTCCAGGATGGTAATTTATCGAACAGTCATAGTCCTTGATCAATTCCATCCATCTCCTCTGCCTCATATTGAGCTCCTTCTGAGTGAAAATATACTTTAAACTCTTGTGATCCGTGTAGATTTCACACTTCTCTCCGTAGAGGTAATGTCTCCAAATGTTAAGCGCGAACACTATGGCGGCTAGTTCCAAGTCATGCATCGGGTACTTTAACTCATGTTGTTTCAACTGTCTTGACGCATATGCGATCACCTTACTGTGTTGCATTAACACATAACCCAATCCCTTATGTGAAACGTCACTGAATATTACAAAGTTTCCTTGATCATCTGGAAGTACTAACACCGGAGCTGTTACCAATCTCTGTTTCAACTTTTGGAAAATATCCTCACATTCTGCACTCCATTCAAACTTTTGATTCTTTCTGGTTAACTTGGTCAATGGCGTGGCGATTTTCGAAAAATCCTTAACGAACCTTCTATAGTATCCTGCCAACCCTAGAAAACTTCGCACTTCCGTAGGAGTCTTTGGCCTCTCCCAATTCATAACTGCCTCAATCTTTGCTGGATCCACTTTAACTCCTTCATTTCCAATGACATGCCCCAAAAATTGAACTTCCTTTAACCAGAACTCACATTTGGTAAACTTGGCATACAACTTCTCTTGACGAAGTATTTCCAATGTTATCCAGAGGTGTTGCTTATGTTCTTCTTCCGAATTAGAATAAATAAGGATGTCATCAATGAATACCACGACAAATTTGTCCAAATACTTCTTAAATACTCGATTCATCAGATCCATAAATGCGGCCGGGGCGTTGGTCAGTCCAAACGGCATTACTAAGAATTCATAATGCCCATATCTGGTCCTGAATGCGGTCTTGGGAATATCTTCTTCTTTGATCTTTAATTGATGGTATCCCGATCTCAAATCGATCTTTGAAAAGCATTTTGCTCCCTTCAGCTGGTCAAAAAGGTCATCTATTCTTGGTAGCGGGTAGCGGGTAACGGTACTTGGTCGTTACCTTATTCAACTCTCGATAATCTATGCATAATCGCATGCTCCCATCTTTCTTCTTGACAAACAGAACAGGTGCTCCCTATAGCGACGTACTTGGTCGTATCACTCCATTATCCAACAATTCTTGTAGCTGGCTCGCCAACTCTTTCATTTCTGCCGGTGCCATCCTATATGGGGCCTTTGAAACTGATTCCGTGCCTGGAGCAAGGTTGATCTCGAACTCGATTTGTCGATCTGGTGGTAAGCCTGGTAGTTCACCGGGAAACACATCGGGAAACTCTTTAACTACAGGAATATCTTCTATGCTAGGGCTGCCTTTTTCTGAATCCACTACATAAGCTAGGAACGACTCACAACCTTTTCTAAGTAGCTTCTTAGCCTGAATGATTGTAAGAAATAGTTGCTCTTGCCTTTGCCCCTTGAATACTACCTTCTCTCCACTCTTCGTCTTTAAATACACTTTCTTGGTCTTACAATTACTCTGAGCGCTATTTTCTCCTAACCAATCCATGCTTAAAATTATGTCAAACTCTCCCAACTTGAAGAGTATCAAGCCGGCTGAAAACTTATACCCCGAAATATCAATCTCACACTTTGGACAAAATTGATTCACAGGAATCTTCTCTTGGTTCGCAATTACCACATTTACTATCTCACTCATAATCATTTTATCACATTGAAGCTTATCAACAAAAGATTCTGATATGAAAGATCTTGTTGCTCCTGAATCAATCAATACTTTAGCTTTGACATCATTGAGTAAAAGTGTACCTGCTATCACCTCAAAATTCTGAACAGCATCCTTCATCTTCAAATCAAATGTCCTTGTTGTTGCTTGCGGGGTTGGTGTAGGTGGTGGAGGTAACGCCAATACCTTGGCTGGCACGCTCGCACTGGTACTTGCCACGTTCATTAAAGCTTTGACTGGTCTGGTTGCCTTGCACTCCCTAGCTATGTGTCCAGTCTTCCCACACTTGTAACACGTAACTCCTGGCTTCGGCATCTTGCACTCATTCGCCAAATGTCCCTTCTGATTGCACCTATAGCATGTCATACTCAGCTTATTACATAATCCAGGGTGCCTTCTTCCACAGTGCTTGCATTCTGGTCTCGGGAACTTATTTTCTCCAACCTGCCCTTGGCTTGCCTGACTGCTCCCTTTTGATTCTTGCCTTTTACCCAAATTTCCCTTCTTTTGAAAATTTCCACTCTTCTGGAATCCGATCCTCTTTACATTCCGATCTTGTGAACTTCCCGCTTTAGAATTTTCTCCATAAAATGGAACCTTCCTCTTCTTGTTATCCCTTTCCTTCCTTGACAACATCCCATTATTCTCAATCAGAGCAGCTTTCTGTACTACTCCCGCATAAGTATCAAGCTCAAACATAGCCACTCTATCTCTGATCCAAGGCTCCAATCCTTGCTGAAATCTCTTCGCTTTTTCCTCCTCAGTACTGGTATACTTTGTCACAAACCTTGACAACTCTGTGAACTTCTTCTCATACTCCAATACAGTCATGTTCCCTTGCTTCAGCTCCAAAAATTTGAGCTCCATCTGATTCTGCATGTACTTAGGGTAATACTTGTCCAGAAATAACTTCTTAAATCTCTCCCAAGAAACCTGCTGAGTGACTTCCATAGCTTTTACTGATTCCCACCAATAGATGACTTCACCCTTCAAGAAGTAAGTAGCATACGGCGTCTTCTGATCGTCTCCTAACTGTACCAACTTAAAAGCCCTTTCCATCTCCTTGATCCATGTGTTAGCTATTACTGGATCAGTGGTATCATGAAATGCAGGTGGTTTCACATTCTGAAAGGCCTTGAAAGTGACAATTTGTCTAGGTGGTACTGGTGGTTCAGGTGGTTGGTGTGGTTCACGGTTATCCGGGTTTTCAATTCGTTGTTGAAGAGTTAGTTGTTGTTGAGCTATGGCATTGGTTTGCTGTTGCAAAGTTTCCAGTAGTCGAAGAATATTTGGGTCTGTGGTGGATGTGGTTGTTGGGTTCTTCTTTTTGGGAGGCATGATCCTGAAATAAGAGTTATGTTAAAACAGATATGAACAATTCGAGGGTATCGCATGGCATTCTTATCTACATATGAGGTCAAGTTTCAAATTAAGCAGATATGGTGATGCATATAAAAACGTAAAATAACAGTTGAGAGCAAATGGAACAATAGAACATAATTATTGAAATTTTAAAGGTCACAATACATAGGATTAGGACAAAGTCTGATTCTAGGAATAACAGGCTTATTTAAAGGAAACAACAGAAACAACTGGGGATTCCACAGAGTCTGATAGTACAACAACATGAAAGGTAAATGGAAAGAACTAAGGCTCCACTCCATCTGAACGGGGCTTGGTAGTCTTTTCCTCTCGAAGCGTCTTCACAATGCTCTGGAGCTCATCCGCTACCATCTGAATGACATATTGGCTGGTACGATCCCGGTGCGCTGGCATCTCCTGTAATAACCCCAAAAATTTTGGACTTTTTGTAACCTTTATGAATAGTGATTTTGCTGATTAAGGAAATTTTTCATGCCACACTATATAGGAGTACTGTTATATAAATTCTAAGATCTTATTAGTACTTTATATGGGATATAAGTGTATGTAAAGATCGTCAGAATCCAAATTCGAACACTTTGATTTTTCCCAAAAATCCACCAGATACCGAGAGAATTGAGTATAAGGTAACATGATTAAAAGGATTTAAATTCAAGGATTTTAAGAGAGGATCATAAAAGGAATATAAAATATTGAGAAAGGTTTAGGGGAACCCAAGTAATAAGATCCCGGATATGATCCCTCGAACAATCACCGAGAACGAGAGTGAAGCGAACCGTAAAACAAATAAGCGACCAAGGATCAAGCTTATATAAGTAACCAAAGGATTAACCAAATAATTAATCACTAATCAAAGAGATTAGAGGAGGATGACATCATCAAACCATAAGGGAAGGACATGTGGCAAAGGAATGATGCAAGCAATGACATGTGTGAGTGATGTCATCACTTTATCAAGATATTTGTTCAAAAATCTCCTCCACCAAGCATTTATTTCTCATTTCCCAAGGAAATACAAGCAAGCAAAAGCTCTCCCCCATTTCTTTCTTCTTCCATTCGGCCTTTTCAAGAAATGAAGAAATAGATTTTCAAAACTCAAGTTCTAGGCCATGGAAAATTACAAGGTTTGTTTCCTTGGATCCTATATTTCATAACTTAGTTATACCATGAGTTTAAGATCAAGATTCCATGGTTTTCTTAGCTAATCCACTCATCAAAGATGATGATGAATAGTAGTGAATAGTAACTTACTTTGATTTTCTTGATTTTCATGAAAGCTTAAGGTTGATTAAGCATAGATCAAGGTTCCTAGAGGCTTGTTAGTGACTACCCACTCTCCAAGGAAGGTATAAATTCTTGAACCCTTAGTTTTAAGTGTGGTTTGTTTGGATTATAATGGTGCTTAGATGAATGGGTTTAGTTTGATGTTGATGGATCTTGGATTTTTATTGAATTGGTGATGATTTGGTATAGTTTAAACTTTGGAAATCGTTAGGTTATAGCCGTCGTAATGCCCGATTTTCTATAAACTGTTTTGTGATTAACTGTTGGACCCGAACACCCACTTCTATAAACTAACCACTTCCATGCTTAGATAGGTTATGTTTCAAGCTTCATTTTGATATGTGGTTCGTTTGAATCGGATGTACGGTTTAGGAGAAATGACCGTTTTAAGTAACGGCATTTCGCGACCGAACCATTACCCCTCGCCTTACTTTGAAACCTTGGTTAAGGCCCTTAAATGACTAATTGGAGTATGACACATTTATGTAAAGTGGAATAGGCAGTTGGTAAGGTGCTCGCGAAAGAATCGCCATAAAACTCTTAATGGTTAATTTATTAAAAATGGTGGAGCCGAGGGTACACGAGCGACTTAAGTGAATCGTTAAGCGCTAAAGCGAACGTTAGGGTTCAATTGGTTAAAGTCTAGTTTCTTAAGCGACCGGGGTTTAATTCCGACTTATGTTGTTGTTCATAGGTTATCGGACCCACTCTAAGCTTAAGTCTATACGGGAGCACTCATGCAAGTTTTCTACCCGTTATACTGTTGTGGTGATGTAAATATATGTATATGCATTATCTTGTGATAAGTGCATGATTGTTATTAGCAAATCTTGCGATATATTGGAGCATGTGATATGGTATATATGCATGTCTGTTTCGTAATCGTGATATCTAATTGTTGATTCAATTGCTTATAAGTTGCATAATACCTATGCTAGAGATAAGCAGTAGTTGCGTATACCCTTAGTATAGGGGACCCAAAGGTGAACATTTTTCTAAACCGGGAGTCGATGTTCCCGAGTATAATATATATATATATATATATATATATATATATTGATATAGTTTTCAAAACTATTAATCAAATAAGGTTTATTCGATAACTTTATTTTATTTAATGAATATTATTTTGAATATTCATTCGAGGACTTATGACTCCGCTTACTTTATTTAATGAATATTATTTTGAATATTCATTCGAGGACTTATGACTCGGTTTATTTTATTTAATGAATATTAATTTGAATATTCATTCGAGGACTTATGACTCGCTTTATTTTATTTAATGAATATTATTTTGAATATTCATTTGAGGACTTATGACTCCGCTTATTTATTAAATAATATTCTTTATTAAAGAATAATGTTTCGATAATCAAACTTATTTTCGATTATTCAAATAAAGATCATACTTTCGTATAAGTATATCTTTGGTTATTTAATATCGATTTCAAGTATGAGTTTTAAAACTTTTACTTCAATTATTTTTATAAAGATTATTCTTTATGGGAATATTATTTAAATAATAATATTCAGATATTTTCTAATATATTGGGACTAATTTATTGTATTAAATCAGCATTACTCCAAACATTCTTAAAAATGTTTTTGAGTCTTCAAAATGATTTTAAAAGTTAGAGCGGATCTCAAAACTCGTTTTCAAATTTAAGCTCTTCCTTTCAAAGGGGACTTGAATACTCGCTCAAAAATCTAAGGGATCCGGCTCTGTGGTGTATTTTATATTCGCAACATGGTTGCTGTTTTGAGAAAACAATTTGATTACTTGCCCAATGTTCGGGAAGTAAGTCCATCTGATTGAGTCGGCATAAGCGACAGGCCGGGGTACGGTCTATGAAGGTGTAAGAGGCTGGGTGACAGTCCATCCACGCATGAGTGGCCGAGTAACGGTCTAGCGCGAGGTCCTAATGCGGCCAGGGTGATGACCGGCGAGGAATTCATCCATCTAAAGTAGAAAAGGTTACTTATTGGTATCTTTGCCTGATCAGCAAGATATCGGGTTTATGCAAAAATTCTTTTCTTTCCAAATTCATTGGATATTGCAACTCTGTTCATACTTTACATGATAGAGGATTTCAGGAAATGTGTGAGAGATATATATGGATATATATATATATATATATATCAGGACTTAATGAAGTATCTCATAACTTCATTTCATTCGATAATATTTCAAAGATTGAATCTATTCAAGTCTTATCTTGTAGTCTCATCTGTGTGATGAACTTTTGAAACTAATGATACCTTGGTCGCGTTAAGATATCAACTTGGTTCATTTCTTCTTGACCAAGACTTTCATGAGTACTATGAGAATGCTCATATATTGTTAATTATTATACATATTATTTCGGTGGGCTTGTTGCTCACCCTTGCTTTCTTCTTTCATCACACAACAACAGATAGAAAAGATGAACAGGACCAAGCTTCCAATTCGCAGGCGGTTAGGAAACGTTCCGCAGTTTTCTGGAAGCGTTGATGCCGTCGTAGCTGAGGTAGGAGCTACCAGTAGGCTAGGTTTTCACCAATTGATGAACCAGACTTATGTATAATATGAATTGTAATAATGGCAAGGAATATGTAAATTATTCAGAAACCCTTTTAGGGTGTAACGGTTTATAATTGTGGAATAAAATGACTTGTGTTATTTTTGGTATTCATCTCTGAGACTATAACTTGTGGTATGTGTGTGTGTATATTGTGGGGTCACAATACTCAGTAGTTGGTTGACTGTTAAGATTAAGTATTGATAAGGGAAATGGAACTCGTGACAACCCGAATCAACGACCCCGGATTTGGGGGTGTTACATCTCCTCAAGCTTAGTATTGACGTACTGAACCAAGGTCTCAAGTCTCATAGTCATCTGCTCCTTGGGCTTCCCTTCGTAGTTTCGGCTGTCCGGATACACGTTCTTCAGTCGGTCTATCAGTCGGTCGTACTTGCCCTGAAACATGTCGAACTCGCGCCTCAACTCAGCATACACAGTGAAAGCAATAGTGTCGTCCGACCCAGAGGATGACGAGGAATGCTCCCTTTGCTGACAACCAATAAGAGGAGTATTAATAATAAATTTACTTAACCTACTCTCTCGCATAATATCTATAACCTACACACATATCCTAGAACCTATATGGGCTGTCCAGAGACTCTAAACCGTAGCTCTGATACCAAAACCTGTCACACCCCAACTTAAACAGCAGATTAAATATAGCTATTACAACATTTTAAAAGAAATAACATAACCAAATCCAAGATCTTACAGTTTAGGGTTTGGAACAGCCCAACACTACCAACTATTACATTTGATTTTAAATACCGAGTCCTCACACAAACTACTATCACTTATTCTACCTGAGCTCGAACATAAGCATCTGCATCACAGGTCTTACGGGCAGTCTGCTTGAATCTAACCATAGCTGCTAGCTGTAATATCAGGGTAAAGCAAGGAGTGAGCCAAATGCTCAACAAGTGCTAAACAATATGATACAAAACATAAATCGAGATAAACATTAAAGAATGACAATGGGAAGACATAACCACTGATAATGAGGGATAAAACTTTGGGTGATGGCATCATTTTGTTTGTATCAAAACAATTTGAAAATCATACCGTTTAATCAAAATCATTTTATGACGCTACGGATTACATCCGGTGATCAGCCGCGAAGTAATCCCGAACCTCGCTGGGTTCTAAAACATTACTGGGAATCCCTAGGCAACTTTTAAGCCTAATATAAGTGTGGAAAGGACTCGCGTCTCAGTCCAGATCCACTATTCAAAGAAAACATTTATCCCCCTTTGGGACTGAAAACCCACATTTTATTTATTTCAAAAACGGATGCCGAATTATAACAAAATCTCTTTTTACAGTAAACATCTTTATCAAGGGATTATAAATCAACTCGAAACACGGGGAAATGGTACTAACTCTCAGAGCCATGAATCACAAAACTATACTCTATTAGGGTAACTGAATGGTTTTCATATTTCAAAGTTTGGACAAGGGAATTTAGTGAGCCTATTGGATATCATGAAGGGAAATGCCAAATTGGGCTTAAAGCAATGGTTTCTCATCAAGGTTCAAGTGCTGGATCATCAAGGAGGTAAGCTTCATGAATACTAAGGGTGTTAAGGTATGAAGAAATGATTTTAGCTCAGGATATATCAGAATTGTCAAGCTTTAGGATAAGAAAGAGGGGTATCAATCAATGAGGAATCACTTTGATAAGTATCTGACTTTCAGGGTTCAAGGTAAGGTTCTATAGGGGTTCAAGTATCAGGATGAGATATCAATACTTAGGAATCATTAGCATGTTAATCAAGAGAATCAACCAAGAGTTATATCTGCCCTTTTCTATTATCATGGCATTCGAATTACTTTAATATACTATCATGATAAGACTACTTTGCAATACGTACTCGAGGGTTCATGGCATCTCTATATAATTCAAAGGTAAACATAAGATACGCTTGATTTAATATATCAAATGACACAGGATAGTTGCAGCAATGTATGAACTATTAGCAGTAAATATGAAGGTCAAGTTGAATCACTTGCCTTGAGAAAGGCTGGTCTGGTCTGACTGGTAGGAGGAACTGGAGCTTCACTCGACCTTTATGGCAAGTTTTCCCTCGTCTCGAGATCCTACATAAATAATAATAATCTTCATTATAATATACTCTCACCAACTAAACCTATTTACAATCCGAAATTAAACACGGATGGCACTTAGGCCTATATGCACTTAATTTTATATTCACCTTTAAATTACAATTGTACACACATAGCCACATAATCACATATCATATATTAATACCAAATAACACCATATACACCATAATACAATACTAGGCTTGGATGATCTCGACTCACAACTTAAGTCACTTGGTCGCTAAACTAGACAAAGTCTTCAAATTTTGGCTTCCTAACTCGATCTGCCTTTACTAAACTATCCAAAACCTATTGACCCTCACTTGTGCCTTTTGCTCTACTGACCTTATACTATCTTACAACTATGGTGGTCAACCTAAATCTCACTCCTAAGTGTTCTAAAACTATGTGATAAGTGAAAGTGTTCACTGGTGCAAATTTCAGAATGACAACTATGGTTTCTTGAGTGCATTAGACACTCTTAAACTACAAGTTTTCCTTCAAAACTTTTACACAAGACTCTCCTGACCTAAGGGCATCTCACAAACTTGATGTGGCTCAAGGGCCTGGCTTGGGCCTTCTTGGGCCTAAGCTAAAAGTCCAAGGTTCCCCTGTTTTTCTGGGCAGAAAATGCCCTGACTTGAATTAACTTGTGACACATGGTTCTAACTCATATCCTATGAACTATGGTTGGAAAAACTTATCTGACACTCCCTCTAACTAAGTCCCAACAGGGCCTAATGGGGGCCTACCCATGACATGGTCAAATCTCCCTATTTCTAAGTTGCAACAAAATTGTCCCCTGCTGGACAGATTTTGTTATTCTACTTGTGCACCTAACCAAATGACATGCAAACCTCCAACAAACACCTAAAACCTTTTATATACTCCCAATACTAACTTCTGGTGGCTTGGGCTTCAAAGTGCACATCAATGACATGGTCAAAACTCACTCTAAACCTCAGGGTACTAAACTGATTTTCTACAGAAACTATAACTCTCCTTTCTCCAAGGTTTTGACTTGACAAACTCAACTACCAACAACCCAATACCCAAACCAAGACTTAAACATGGTGATCTACTGAACTAAATCCCTTATTCTCAAAATAACTTTGGTGGAGATCATCCTTTAACTATGGTACAATTATGGCAAAACAAAAGAAACTACACTTCACAACCCACAAATCATCAAGTTTTTGAAACAACAAGATATGCATTTTTATAAAAGATAACCATGAATTATTACCATGCATCAAGAAGAATTAATCAATATTAACACATTAATCCTACTGGAATTAAAGCTTACTAACAAAATCTTTCTGAATGATCAAAATCTTATAACATTCTAAGAGAAATTCACATGCATGCATGTCCTCGAGTTTTGCAAGCCAAAACAACATGTTTTCTAAATATGTTTTACCAAGAAATTTACATGCAAGCCTAGCATGAGCTATATCTAGATGATCACTTAGCATGCAAGGAGTTTCATCAAATTTTCACCATAAAATTCAAGCCATTATCACATAAACTTGCAAAAATTGATCAAAGCAACAAGAATAGTCTTAAGGACCATTCATTCGGCTCCCCTATGGTCATGGCCGAATGAAATGGAAGGGAATGGCCATTTAATCATCAAGAGTTTCCTTCTCAAGACTTGGCACTTCTCCATTCTTTGTAGTCCTCTCAAAAACAACCCTAAACTCACAAGAATCAAGGTTGTACTTTGAGTTTCAACTAAAACCTTTACATGCAACCTTAAAACTTAAACTTTCTACTCAAAACTCTTTGAAATATGAGTGATCATGGTATGTGAAGTAACATTTACTTGTATAGAGGGTGGAATCTTGGTTGAGGAATGAAGAAAAAATGGGGAGGGGGTGGTTTCGGCTAAAAGCCGAGAGTGAAGGAGGGAGTAGCCGAGAGTGAGAGAGATGAGGGAGAGAAGAATGAGTGTGGTGGTGAGTGATGTGTGAAATGATCATGTATTTACTTGTTTTATGGTTTTTGTGTTGACAAAAGTGAGTGGAAATAGGAATTGACATGATTACCCTTCCACTTGTACCTGGTTCAATTTGCATGCAAGGGTAAAGAAGGTATTTGGCTAGAAAATAAGAGTTAGTGGGGTGGTTATTGACTCTTTAGCCCTTTTGGATTGAATAGAAAGGATTTGCATGCAAGGATAACTATGTAATTTGCTAATTATGACAATTAATACTTATAAAGATTTAATTTTATAAAATAAAACACAAGTTCAAAAATTATAAAATTTATACCATAAAATAGCTTGGATTTTTGGAAATTTTATAAAACTACTTTTGAAATTTGTGAGCAAAATAACTTTTAAAAAGAAATTTATTCAAGGTTTAAAATATTCCTTATAAATCAAAAAATGAAAGAAATAAATAAACTTTTTGATTTGAAAAAAATCATATACCACATATCGAAAATTTAAGACGCAGAAATTCTCATTCACACAAGCATACAATAGTTGTATATATTGGCATTCGGCTTTATAATTACACCAAATTTACAATTAATATTACACAGAAATGTCGGTGTAACAATTTTCTTTAGACAGGGTAGCTTTCTTGGGTGGCATTTTCCTAGAATATATAAATGAGTTTTATTCAAAACATCACAAAAGGTTTGACACAAGGTATCGCCGTTTAAGCAGTGCACCTATATCAGGAAAATGCTGCCCAATCACAGCACTCAAGTCCTTAATATCGGGGTCCCCTTATAAAAGAAATCTAGATTAATACCACTAGCAATCACAACAACACTGACAGTAGCAGTATCAACAACAGTTCAGGAAAACTAAATACAAGGAGACTAAACAACTTCACATGACTTCACAACGTAACAACAACTGACTAACTTCCCGACACTACTTAAATTCCACACCCCTTTGACATACTACAAGACTTGGCTGGCTATATCAACCACCAATTACACTGAACAAACTGATAGATCAAGTCAATTTAAGAAACACTAAACTTTTCCCGGTACCATAATCTAATTTTTTTTTCACCCAACCTTTTCTCCAGGGATGATTTCTTATCACCCTCCAGTGATTCATCAATCACTGAATTACTTTTCCTTCCCAAGGCAACTTCTTATCTTTTATCATTAACCTATCTTTCACAGGATTAACCCTTCTAAAACCGCATCCTTCAATATCAAATCATGTATCCTTTCTACTATTATCGTTTCTGAGATGGCTAGCAATCCAATGTACATTTTATATTTCTTCCAGACAATCAACTCCCAACTACTTTCGATGACCAGGACTGTCTAATCACAAAATCTACTGGCAATCCACTGCCTCGGGACTTTAAATGAAATTTCAATGTCAAAGAATTAATGATACGGGGGAACCAAAGAAGAAAACATAGGTATGACTGAGAGCAACTATACTAGTACATAAGATGGCCAGTCTTAGTACCGCACAGTTCACAACACATAACTCGGTGGTGTCCCACCAGACCCTTTTGCCACACAGACAAACGGTCAACTCCTATGCATTGTTCGCCCCAATCCACCAAAAAAAAGTCATCAAGGAAAGAAACAATGTTTAAATACAAAATTCACAAATAGAACAGAAAGAATCTAATTTGTAAGGAGATCCACAGAACCCTAAGTAGCTTACCTCGGGTTCACAACTTTCTTACAAGAAAGATAAACAACTTATAAAATAAGAAACAATTACTCTGGAGATAAAATACATTTCAAGGAAGGAAATAAAAGAGTTCAAAGATATCGCCTCCCGTTATAATCCACATTCACTATCAAACTTGGTCGTCATAGAAACCACTGACTATTTTCACGCTATCTGAACTCACCGAGGTCACACAATCAGTCCAATAACATTCCTTGACACAGAAAATGTGATATTTAGAAATAACGTTGGCGTCTTCTCAGCTGACACAACAAGAGCCCGCTCACTGCTGAATCCTCGCAATCAAACTCGTTTTCTTAAGGGAAAACTAGAAATCTCTATCGAACATTACTAATAATACATATACGAAGAAAACGTACTCTAGGTTAGGGTAGTTCCAGTCAATCCTTAATAAACGTCAGGGTTACGCTTCCGAAACCCTTGACTAAACTCATAGACTCACTCCTCCGATTGAGTTGCTGACTCACACCTATATATATACCTTTCTGCACTCTTTTGAATCCACTCCTATCCTAAATCAGGGACTCAAACATGTAGCTCTGATACCAACTGTGACGGCCTCAACCCCGGGGTCAGGAGTTGACGTCACCAACAATAATAATAACAATCATAAATCAGTCCAACTCATTAATAGTACATAACTACGACCCCTTTACCCAGACCTTTTCCAGGTTTAAGTATGACTTAGGTTACTCAACTAACACAACCCTAATTACCTTACACAATCCTGACCACTAATTTAATGCAGCAACTCAACAGACCTCATCTAGTCTGAGCATAACTACCTCAGAGGAGCCTGACACGAAAGGAGCTGGATCTCTGCCCTGACTACCGCACAAGAATCTCCTAAGCATCTGCAATACAAAAAAAAATATTCTGCAAGGGTGAGCAATTGCTTGCTCAGCAGCACCACTATATGAATAATGAGTAAAATAGTTTAAAGTAAAGCATTTATAGGAACAGAATCCACAACTTGCTTAGAAAACAAGTAAACATTCATAAACTGGATATCAAAACTAGCATGCTCTGTAAAACAACAACATCAGTAGTATGATGTGCATATTACCAGAGAATAATTCTAGCATGCCATTTTCATTTTCAAATCCGCTATATCAACTACTCATGCCCTTACGGGATCACACAAAACCAAATCAGATACGTAGCGGATATGTGAAGACAGCTGATCAGGCTATCAACATCAGACGGCTCCAACTGCCATCTCATTCACCTGTTCCGGAACTCAGAGACTAGCTAGGTCTCTGACCTGCTGGACTAATCGGTTATACAGTGCGCGCAACCGAATTAGCCTCTTACGCCACCTCAATAGGCCCACTCTGGCCCCAACATATCCCATATCTGATCGTTTTATCCAGTTTTTAAAAATCACTTTTACCTATCTCTTTTTCAAAATCAATTCTGTCACAACACACTATTTAAATCCTCTTTTCATTTAAATCACGTTTAGAGATAGGTGTTTTCAGAAGTTACTTTTTCCCCAAAACATAATTTTAAACATCACTTTCAAATACAGGGGATATGTAACTTAAAATATTTTTGTTCCAGTACGAAAGTAAAACATTTAGCTATTCATATGCACTGAACCATAAAAGAATGTTCAGGGGTACTTGCCTTGCAGAGCGTTACGACTATCACTAACTGATTTTGATAGACTTGAACGTTCAGGCTCTCATGGAAAAATGACTGTCTCACTAAAAGACATCCCTGCTTCGTAGCAATCTATCTCAAGATAGTATCCAGGACGCTCAGGGTTCTTCGCTTGGGAAACTCGAGGCACTTGCCGACTGATCTCTAGATTATCTTAGTTCGATATCAATTCCTGAGTCCTTCGACTAGAACCAGAAACAGCCGGAAAAACAAGAACGGCGGCAACCCGGAGCAACAGGGAGGAAAGAGCGCAAGAAAGAGAGGAATAGAAAACAGAGAGAGAGAGAGAGAGAGAGAGAGAGAGAGAGAGAGAGAGAGAGAGAGAGAGAGAGCCGAGATAGAGAGATTGAGAATACAGAGAGGAGGAGGTGCAATAATAAAAAAAAGCAGTTATGCTGTAAATCGTGTAAGGCAGCCACGTATCAATTAACAAGGATACGTGTTAATTTCTATTTATAAAAAATAAGCGAACTAAGGTGTATGAAAGATGATTTCAGAAAATTCTGAAAGTAATGCCAAAATTTCATAAATATCCCGAAGTATACAAAAGCGTAATTTTTTTGAAATTTTAAAACACTTTTTAAGGTGCTCTTCGTACCCACTTTTTAATAAATAACGAAACGACGCACGGTGAAACGATTCCTAAAAATTCCTAAAATAATTTTAAAATTTTCAGAATATTATAAACTTCATAAAATACGAGTTTCGTAATTTTTGAAGATTTCCATAATTAAATATAGATTTTACAATCAAACACACTCAGAAAATCATTTGAAAATAAATAATTAATAAAATATTGATTGCTCAATTTATAAAGTCCCAAAAATACTTATTGGAATTATAAAATTAGAAAACCAATTTTAAAGACAATCCAAATATTTTTGGAATTAAAACTACAATTAAATCACTTTTTATAAGCAAGATAAAATCATATATTTCACTAATAAATTACACAATTCAATTCCACATAACAACAAATTATAAATAATTAAATAACAATCAATAACCGCTGCCAAAATCAATACACACATTTTATTTATTTACTTAAACCTTTATTACATTTCCAAATAAAATAAAAATACACGAGTCGTTATAAAAGGCCTTAGGAAAGAATGGAGTTTTCTTGGTGATGCCTTTATCAAGGTTTTCTCTGGGAAAATTAGTAATTTTGATGCAATAACTTCATCTCTTGTTAATATGCTCTATATGCTAGTTTCTGATAGGTACTTTAATTTTAGCAATTATGTTATGCTACAATTGGGTACTAGGTTAGGTAACAAGGCTAATAGACCTCATAACATCTACTATGCTAGATTTTTTATATTATTGGCTAACCATGTTGCTGAAGGTTTGGTCATAACCAATGAGAGTAATAAACTCAAATATTGGGCACAAGAGAAGAGGGTCCTTGCAGACCTTTTGAAAATTAACCTCAACAATCAGGTGCCATTGGTATACTTACCAATCATGAATGCACCTCAGGTAAGTGAGGTAAATACTTCTTCAATTCCTACTACTTTCAACCCCATCATTTCTTTGCCTTCAAGTGTGGCCATGGAATCTGTGTCTTTATCCCAACAGATTCCTACCAAGGCCACCAAACCTAAAGTTTCAAAACCAAAGTCAAAGAAAGCCACCTCTGTTGTTTCTCAAAAGACAACAGTTGTAACAACTACCATAAACCCTGAGGGGAGTGAACAAGGTGTGAGTGGTGAGGGGAGGGGTGAACATCAAGAAAACCCCAGGATAAGGTAGGAGAGGTGAGTGGTACCCCAGCTAGCCAAGCCACAGTTTCTTTAAAGACTTTGGTGATTGAAAAGGATTCAAACTCATCTCTAGTTGTATCCTCCCAAAAGGGTGCAACTATTAAAAATAGTCCCCAACCAGGGACACAGAACAAAAGAGAAAGGGACACTGAAGCCACACACTCACCTGTAAAAGCCTTTACAAGAAGAAAAAGGGTCAAAACCCTAGTTTCCACACAGGGTGCACACACTGCACAGATACATCCACCTGTATCTATGCCTTCTCAAATTCAGCTTGATGTGACTCCAATAAATGTGGAGTCACAGCCCCATTCTCTCAAAATTGACACAGATCCAATCACCAAATTCTCCATCACCATCTCGGATGTGGACATGATATTCACATCAATTCCTGATTCTCCCTCTTTATAACTCAGGGAGGAGCCCCACTCAAATACTGGTGATCATCATCTTTTAGATGATTTGTTGGATCATCAGCCAATTCTTTCAGACTTAGTTGAAGATTCTGTGTCACGTAAATTAAAATCAATCCACACAGATTCAACAATTATGTCACTTTCAATTTCTACTTCTTTTCCTTCTTCAATGGATATCTCTCATCCGTTGACAAGTGGTTGTTCTTCAACGGATAAGCTTAACAGCAGTTATCCGTTGATACCATCAGTCTCCACTTCAACGGATACTTCTTATCCGTTGATAGCCTCTGCACAAACAACTGAATTAATTCCAAGTGCAGAAGACATGGTTACTGTACAATCACTTCTAGGATTGAGGGAAGGGAGTGAGAGGCTGGGTTGCTCCTAGGAAAAAGGAGAGCTTGAGAGTCTAAATATGCATGCTATTTCTTCCAGCATGGCAAAAGAAAGTGAGAGGAGTGCCACCTTAGTAGGTGAAGGTGAGGGTATGAGGAGTGTGAGCCAGGGGGAGCCCCTGATGCAAGAAAAGAGAGAAATTGAGAGAAAAGCAGGTACAGAAGGTATAAGGGTGGATCCAGCCATTGCTCATGAGTCAATGATTGTGGATGATGTTGAAAAGGAATGACAATTTCAGCAACATTACAAAGCTGTAATTGATAACATTTGCCTTGGATGCTGACACTTTTACTCATCCTGTGTCAGCCTATCAACTGTTGGCTACTCAGGGCAATGAGGAGGCAGAGAAGACTTTAAATCTAGTACATACTTCAGAATCTCTACAAAGGGATAAAGTTGCTGTCAATTTGATGCCTTCTACAGCTGGTGAGCCATCTAAAGAATTTGGAGTAAATTCTAATGATGATGACTCTGTTTCATTTGATGGAAGCATAAACTTAGGGGGAGATGAAGGCCCAAGTTCTATTCCAGATTTACCTGAATGGGCATTGACAAAGGAGTCTACACCAGGACAATTCAATGTATCATTAGTCAAACAAGTCTTGTCTATCCAAAAGGCCATTCAGAACACCTCAAATGCTGGTACCAAGGCTATTCTTCAAGCCCACCTAGATTCTCTACATCTCATGAAGCTACAGCAATTAAGACAGAATCTGAGTGTGGATGAACTCAAGAAGGATATAGCTAAATTGAAGTCCTAAAGCACAAGGCTTGACTCATCTCCTTGATGATAACAAAAAGGGGGAGAATAAAGTGGAAGGGGGAGGGGAGCCATCTACAAACATCCAAATATCCAAAGTGCTAGTTCCTACCATCACTACTTCTCCAACACTTCAAATCAAAGGAAAGCTTGATGGAATTGATCTAATCCAGCTAGCAGCAGCTGAGATGAAGGTGAAAGAACAAAGGAGAAAAATTGATGAAAGGATGCAACAGGTGTTTGGCTCTACAACTACAAAATCATTATCTATGAAACATAGCACAAAAGTTGAGCAAATCACAATGGAGCACAAGCCAGTAAGGAGGAATAAGGTTGGAGAAACTTCTTTCAGGAACCTGAAGCCCATGGTACTCAAGCCATCCACTAGATCCAACAAGGACTCTATAAAGAACCCTCTAAACTTTTTTCAACTAAAAGAAGTGATTTTCCTCTTCCAAAGCCTGATGAAGACAAAGTTTTGGGTGGTAACATCATAAAGCACAAAGAGACCAAGGATGTAGTGGAAAGAATGAATATGGCTATTATTCAATGGAGAGGGAAAGAGTATCTGTGTGATGCAAGGAGATCCGAAATTCTCAATAGTCAAGAGGGAAGAAACCATGAGGTTAAAGGAAGAATCTAAAAAGCTGAAGGCTGACAAAAGAGCACAAGCAAAGCTTGAAAAATAGCTAAAGTCAAGTCAGACTGAAGAAAAGAAGAAGATTGAAGACAAGAGTGAAGAAGACAAGATTGAAAGCAGAAATGTGGATATAGGGAATGTGGTTGGTGAGAGTGTGGAGGAAAGAAGGGAGAAAAGAAAGGAATGGCAGAAAGGGAACAGAAAGAAGGCCAATGCAAAAAGGAAGAGTGGAGATGACACTGTGGAAACTCAATCAAAATCTAAACCACTACCTTCCATTCCTGAACCTTTTGTTGCTGATCCCAGTATAAATGTCCATGGTGAACCAATCATCCCTAAAGAGGAACCTATTGATTGGGACACCATCAACTTGCCTACCTTCCTAACTACCTCTCCACCACCAAAGAAACTGAAAAGAAAATCCAAATCAACACCTCCCCCAACCTCAAGTAAATTCACTCAGAAACATAAACCTAAGCCTAAGCCACAAGCCTCAAAGGATGATTATGTTCATATTTGTGACATAAAAGAGTACACAGATATTGAACTCTATCTGGATGAGCTGGAGGAAGTAAGGGGAATAAGTGCCTACAAACAGCTACCAGAAAGGCTAGTGTTCAAGTATAAAGGAAGTGAGGAAAGGACTTGGCCTCTTCAAAGAATTCTAAATGAGGGTGATTCTACCTTGGTTAGAGTCTACTCAGCTATCAAAAGGGATTCTGGCTTTACCAGGACTGCCAAAACTGAGATTCTCAACAAGATTGCCAGCATAAGGAAAACTTGGTGGGAGTCTAATTTCTTGCCTAGAACATTACTCATCCCTGAGCATGGAATTACAATTCATAAATCACCTCATTGGCTGATAGAGTTCAGAGACAATAAAGGAGTCAGAAGATTTTTCAGACTTGAAGACCAGCTTAAAATTGCCAGTAATGAAACTCTCAAGGACATGCAATCTAAGTTGGATATCAGTGAAGAAGATGAAGTTGAATTCTACAGACAACTCCAACTCCAAGTATAGGAAAATGATAGGAGACTAGGGAAGAAAATAAGGGAACAAAGGAACAGAAAATATTTTGCTCAGTCTAAAGGAGCATCCTTGGAAACAACGTAATTCTTCAATTCCATCTCAGTACATACACTTTTGCAGCACTTTTGAATTTTTACTTGATTTCAACTTATATATTTGTTAAGTGTTTTGTTATCATTAAGTTAAACCTAAATTTATGCCTACAATTCTAGTAGACATAAATAGGGGGAGATTGTTAGGAATATGTGTATTAGTTTGATGATAAGTTAAGCAAAACACTTAAGTAGAAATCTAGTGTTTGTAGCCTCAACGGATAAGACCACTCTGGCTATCCGTTAATGGAGTAGCTTTACTTAGAAATAAGTTTAGTATTGTAGCACATTTCAGTTTCTGTATTTAAGTTATAATTCTTAGAAATTATGGGAAATTATAAGGCATGTTGACTACTAGTGGATATGCAAATAGGAGGGCTAATTGTAAATATTTCATGCCTTGTAAATTTTGTATAAATGAAGTAGTATCAACTGATAGATTAAAGGCCTTCAACGGATGAGAAACAAAGCTTCAACAGATGTCTCTAAAGCTTCAACGGATGAGTGCATCAACGGGTAAAGCTTCAACTGATAAAGCCATCAACGGTTTCTCAGTTCAATAGCAGTTGACAGTGACAATTCATAAGCTGAAAGAGGCACATGGGTTGACAGAGACAATTGGAATAGGATAGCCTCTTGGAGGAATCAAGAAAATACAGCATTTCCATTCTGGTGCAAACAAGGAAGTATTCAAAGATTCACAGATTATCCTAGATTGTATTAGATAGAGAAATGAAGAAGAAACATGTGAAGAACTATTTTAAAAATTGTATTTTATTTTTGTCTTCACTTGTAAACTTGGTGATATATAAACCAAGTTGCAGCTAGTAATTAGATGATGAATTTTCCAGAGCTGTTTAGAAAAATATAGAAAGAAAATCATCTAGTTTGTACTAGGATGCAGCTGTGATCAATTCTTTGACTCACAGATTTTCTAAAATACACAACTCTGATGGACCAACAAATCCACCAGAAAAGTTTTTAAAGCTTTTGTGTTCTTTACATTTTGTGTCTTGAATATACATATGTCTGCACCTACACAAAGCAATTCACACACAACTGTTCATCAAACACTTAGCCTTTGAAACTGCTCAAAACTTGAAAAAGTTTTGAGATTTACATTCAACCCCCCTTCTGTAAATCTCATTGTTAGTTCCTTGAGAATAACAGTACTTAACCCTAAACCCTGGTTCTTATTGATCTTGAGCCATAAACATTATTTCTTGTAAACCATTGATTGTTTAATTCTTGGATACGAACCACTTATATCCGATACTACTCCATAAATACATATCTACCATATACTGATCCTTGATATGAGAGTGCTTAACAGACGAACCTTTATGCCTTGTGTAACAGAAGATCATTCCTTGTAACCTTTGAACCCTTGGTCCTTTACATTCTGATTCTTTCCCTGAATTGAAAGTCAATCTTCATGTTTACCTTGTTATATCTTCAAGATGTTATTAATAACTTTATGTTTCAAGATAAATATTGTTTATGATTCAGTTACATTGTGTATCATTTTATTATTATAGAATTGGATTGTTTTTAAATATGGACCAGATTCGTGGTCGGACCAGATTTGTGGTCATGATAGACCAATGTGTGCCTTGGATCCAGTTTATAGAGCAAAGCTGGGAGCCTTGCTCGGGGTTAGTACGTGACTGGTCAGCAGCCTAACCTTGGTTTTCTTAAAAATAAAAGTGAATATCCAATTCTAATCATTGTTTATTAGGAAAGGAAACTTGATTCCCTATATCATTTCAATTGATCATTATTTAATCTCAATGTTGTCATTGTAACTTGCTGAGCTAGTTAGCTCACTCTTGCGAATATGTTTATATTCTTTTCCAGTTAAGAAGGAAACTGGTGGTGGCGAGGATCCTCAATCGAGTGTGTAAGCTAGGTTTTCAGATTGAAATGGAATAAGCTAACAGAAGATGTGTGGCTAGTGTGTATTAAAAGTTTGTAATAAATTTTGACTTCAGATGTAAGATAAATAAATTTAGGATTTGGTATGTTTGTAATAAATAAGATTGTGGCTTGTGGAGATACTTTGAACTGTTGTGATCCGTTGATATGGTAGGTATGGTCTTTGCATATATTGTTATTATATATAAACAGGTTTATATATGGTGTATGTGTGTGTTGTGGACCCCAAACTTTTGACCCGGGTTTGGAGGGCGCCACAGATAGCTTCCACCCACCTTTTATTTTAAGCACATGTGCTATACTTGCTTAAAAATAAAGTTAAATGTCTTATTTTTTGCCTGTAAAAAGACCCCCACCCCACCCATTTTCTTAAGCCAAATGAGCCAAGAAATTTCTGGAGTTTTTTAATCTCTCTAATATTCAAACACTACAAAGAAAAACCTCCCAAAAGTTTAGTAAACAAGCCTTTATAAATCCAAAATTTTATATAATTTTAAGCTTATTTTACTAGCTCTTCCTTACGCATCTTACACACACTTGGCCACACTAATTTTTGCTACCCCAAGACCCAAATCCTAGTAGCTTTTAAGTGTTATCTAAGCCCCTAAAATTCAAATTTGTAATCTCTTACTCCGGCCATTTTCCGGAGACTTTCTGATGACCCTTTTTGTGTATTTTTGGCTTCGTTACAAGCTTTTTCACTTGATTTCTTCCTAGATCTCAAGGTTTATAAGTCTAGTCTCTCTCATATACGTATATATATATATATAATCAGTGAGTTGGGTTCTATGGAGAACGGTATTAATTGGAGTCCTGGAGACCTACCTAACCACCATTAGATTAAAAAAGATCGTGCAGTACAAATTGACAAAAAGTAAAGGACATGTACATCAAGGGGTGAGGGACAGTAAATTTTTAATTTTCAAGTGCAGTACTTTTAAATTACTTTTAAATATAACTTTACATTCAAAATATAAAATTTATATTTATAAGAACAGTGCAGAACATATAGTGTAGAACATAGAGTATAGCATCCTGAAATTATATATTATTAAGTATGTCGTAGAATAGAGTGTGGCAAAAATTTATTTAATAAATTCACAAATAAAATTTTTTTTATCACAAAAACCTGCATAAATTATCTTGTAAATATAATGATGTATCATGTATATGTACTGGTATCCTGTACATGTACTGCAGAACATGAATTAATAACAAATTGTTTTGCAATTTATTAATAAGTTTGATATAGGGTACATGATAAAAAAGTTTTATGCATAAATCATATTTTTTATTTTTGATATATTTATCAAAATTGAACATAAAAAAAGAAAAAAGTGATTCATAATTTTACTACACCAATATCAACTTACTATTAAAAAAATAAAATAATTTAAATCATTTTGATTATTAATTTCCTAGATGCTAAATAATATATAAAAACATAAAAAAAATATCCAACCTTTTCACATATAATTCAAATTCTCGTCTAATAAAATTAAACACAATAACTTTTTTAACAATAACATTAAAAAATATTTTAAAAAATAAAAACTTTTGAATAAATTATAATATATAAATAACCCTACTTATTTATCTTGTATTAAAGTTTAGCTATTTGATTTTATTATAACTGTGCATATTACATCGTGATATAATTGTTATTCTCCTTTGAATATTACAAACAATTTCAATTCAACTACACTAAAGATGACAAAAATGAAACTAAAAAAATGATAACATGAAGAAGTTATGCTATATTAAGATAGTAGAAAGGGGTGTTTATAGGTCCAGTCTTTTAAGAAAAGAAAACAAAAAAAATGTATACAAGTGAAAGTAACCATACGATCAAATATTGAATATACGGTAAATATGAATGGTCTCCAGGTCTCCAACTTAATGCGGTCTCCATAGAATTTCTTTCTATAACCAGTTTATATATATATATTTATACTCAGATATTTAGTGCGTAAATTGTGCTCCTTGTTTCGATTTATTGTTACACACTCTTATTCGCATAAACTTGCATTTTGTCACTTAAATACACTTGTTCTTGAAGTTAATTCGTGTAGTGTATTTTTTACAGCTTGTAAGCTGAATATTAGTAGCTTTAAAATATTACCTAAACTTCTTTAAAGTCCTTTGATTCGAAGTTGTGATTTTGGATTTTAATTGACATTTAAACGATTTTTTGATTCTCGGTTTAAAAGCGAGTAATCTTATTTATTCCTCGAGGGGTTAAACTCGATTTATATTTTGAATCAATTAAAAGTTTATAATCTTATCTTAAAGTAGTCAGTACTTGATTTATTCTCGAGTTTAAAATCATTCATAAGGACTTTACGAAATGAGACCGATTTGAACGAGTTTCTCATGAAACAAAGTTCCTAATATTCGGGCCTTCACTTTAATATTATTTGGCCGAATATTTATATAATATAAGTATATATATATATATATTATTTACTTACTTGCTAGTTTACTTACTTGTTGTTTATTTAAATTAGTGGGAATGTTTGTGTTTAGTTTAACGCATAATACCATGGCGCAAGCGGAATAATATATATTGTTAAATATATACCTATATTAGTGATTGCTCTTGCTTTCACGCATATTTAACCTAATCATATAGTGGTTCATACCTAGTATTCTTTTCATTGCAGTGAGGTGAAGTGAATTGAGGTGATCCTTGTTCTAAGACCCAAGTCTTGGGCGTACTAACGGGGAGTTCATTTGCGCCGTGAGGAAGGAGAAAGATCTGAGACCTGCAAAGAAGAAGAAGTATTTAGTCTACTAAAGGAGTTTACGAGTTCTTGAGGAGGTGACTAGGTGTTACGCTTCAAGATAGTTCTTGTAATTTATATTTTTGCTATTGTAATTTGAGGGATTAACGGGCAGTTAAGGTCCGAGAGAAATACATAGTTTTGTAAAGGCATCTCTGCCGGCTATAATCGAGTTTCTTTATAGTAGAGAAAATATTGAGCTCGGGGACTGGAGTAGGGTGAGTGGATTCCATTTGCGTAGTCAGCCATCACGAACCGGGATAAAATCAACCATATGATACTCTCTTTTCTTTCGCTCTTTTACTTCGCACTTTAAATTTTTTGTTATTAAGTAACTCATTTTAAAGAGAAAAGAAACTTTGAAAAAGTCAAGCTCTAAATTTTAAAAAGGTGATAAGCTATTTAACCCCCCTTCTAACTTATCTTACCCTCATACGGGACCTATTAGTAGTGGTGGCAACCTTATCAATATATTCTTAAAGAACGCTAGTGAAGAGCCCTGAAAATTTAAAGAGAAACGGATAAGGAGGTCATTTTCTTTTTTAAACATTAAAAGTTGTCAAAGAGGTTAGTGTCATAAGCTGTAACAGCTCATATGTGGTAAGTTGATTGACGTTTTTTATGCAATTTGATTACCTGTTTAATAATTTGTCTGCTACATTCTTTATCGACAATGTGAACCTCGAAAATTCAAAGACTCAATTGTAGGAGGCCCGAAGTTTCAGGTTACCAGTATCAATCATTGCATAGCTAATTATATCGATATCAAATCATGTTTTTGCAGCTAATTTTATTTAGACATATTGCTTTGTGAATCACTAACGAGGATGAATACTGAAGATTGTTTATCCTCCCTGCCGGAATCTAAGTTAGGTCACAAACAAAATATTTATGCTGCTCGGCTTAATTTTAGTTATACATATTGAGATGTATGATATGCATATCCTTGTATAGAATTCTAAAAATTCATATTTATGAATTCATATTTATGATTGATTAGTTGTATATATAGATTCTAAATCTTCCGGTGTATCATGTATGTATTTTATTCGTGGTTTCAAATTTGTGAATTGCCACAACAATATTTTCTCAGTTAATCCTTAATTATTGCCATTGTTTTTTCAAAATTCAAATTTGTGATTGATCATTTGTATATCTTAGTTTTATAGCTCTCCGTGTATGTAGAGTTTACCTATGTTCTATACATACATTTAAATAATAAAGATTTTAATATTTTTATAATTGTACAAAAATTATTTATTTAAATAATAAGATATAATAAAATGTGAGACAACGCCGTGAATAACATTGATAATTATATGATTAGATAAGATAAACTTGTAAATTTATGGAAATTATTTTCTTTTACCAATTTTTGAATCTTATTTTATAAAATATTAGTGCTAAATCAGCAACACATACATGTTATTAATAAATATTTCTATATTATAAAATGCTAGATGACGCTGCGAGGCACCGTCGGTAACATTGATTATTATATGATTTGAATGGTAAACTTGCATTGTAAAAAATAGTTTTTGTAAGAATTTTATGAATCTTATTTTGTAAAATTTTAAATTGTTAAATTAGCTACATATAACTAACATATGTTGTTAATAAAGTATTTCTATATAATAAAATGCGAGACGGCACCATGAGACGTCATCAAGTAAGGTAAACTTGCAAATTTGTGAAAATTATATTTATTACGAATTTTTGAATCTTATTTTATAAAATTTTAAATTGTTAAATCTGCTACATATAATTAATACATGTTATTATTAAGATTATTAAAAAATGGACGTTAGGTTGTTTCACTTCTTTAAAATAATAATAATAATTGACTTCTTTTTAGGGTTGTTTAGAATTGTTATTACGACATTTACTTCAATTTTTATAAAAAAAATCAAAATGATAATCATTTTGCGGGTTTCTTTGGAAAGCATACTAATTAGCATATATGACATGGAAAATCAAATTAATTATTAGCATATATGACGTGGAAAATCAAACTATTGAAGTTTATTTTGCAAAAATAATAATATATATTTGTAAAAATATGCTTATATAAATAGAGTATACTATTTTTTTTTTAAATATTGTACATGTTTTGTTCTATACTCGATAAAAATAAGATTCACTACACATATTTATATACAAATCTATATTGTACTCAATTCAATATATTTTTTAACTTAATTATTTTATCAAATCTATATTATGTTCTAAAATACAGATGGAGTATATTGTATTTGACATTAATATAAAGTTCTACATTATTAAATTTAGTACATTTAAAAGAAGATTTGAGACTGTTTATAATTTTAAGAATTATTAATGTCATATATTATGTTATCATTCATGTTTAAAAGTCACATTCGATTATATATTTTATACAAAGAGATTTAATTTATAATTTTTATATAAAATGATAATAATTAAATAAATTTAAAAATTTAAAATTATTAATGAAAAACACGTGTAAGTAATTTAAATAATATTATAATTCAATAAACACGAATTAAGAAGTTTAAATAATATTATAATTTAATGATGATATTAACACTCTCTGGCATAGGTCCTAGTATATATAATGACAATTATAAATTGTTTCTATCATATTTAATTTTATTATTCGGTCCCGGCATTTTTGGTAAATTGTCTCCCGACTCAAAGGACAGGCACTACTAGTCACATTTTTCAGACGACTCGAACTAGTTCAGTAAATACTCGGCTCATGCCCTTTTTACGGTAAGTGGAAATTTTATTTATATTATATTTTAAGTTATATTTCGTTCATCATTTTTCATAAACATTTAAAAGTATATAATTTATATAGTATTAACATAAACCACATTTTTAATATTATTCATTACTTAAAATATATTATATTATTGCTATTAGTAGGAAAACTTATATATAATTATATAAAAAATGAAACATCAATTTACATTTTTTCAACAACATGCTACTTATAATTTATATAACTATGTCGTTTAGGCGGCAACGACCAAAATTCCGTATTTATTTATTATATATAAGGATATAATTTGATAGTCAAGACTTTTTCTTTGCACGTTTGATTGGACCACATAGTTTTGGAATAAGTAAAGAAATTTGTGAATGTGAAAAACCTACAATTGTTATGCGATGAGCGCAGAACAGTCAAGAAGAAGTATAATCTTAAACTTATGCAGTGTGTAAACAAAGTGCAAAATAATTGAAAGGTGAAGCAGCATGGTAAATGTGTCTGGTTGGGAAGACACTGGGGGCTCGTATCTTTCACCCTACACCTACCTTAAATAAGAAAACAGATTCTGTTTTACTGTTTCTAGCAATCCCTACTCCTCTCCTACACTACTAACTCTTCACTGTAAAAATTTACTTAAACCCAACCTCGTACTATTTGTTTACTCTACCCTCTTTATATTAGTAACTGTGATCAAATTGATTTTCGTACGCTTGTTTGACACAAGAGACCACACTAAAAAGTACGAGTAATCATGTACGTTCTGTTGTCAGTCTCCTCCCTCTTAGAGTTCTCCTCCCTCTTAGAGTTGCAGTTTGGGAACTGAGTTCAGTATATATATGACCGGTATAAAGAAATTTACCAACTCTAATTAGGATCGCTGATTGCGGGGAAAATGATACAAACTATGTTCCGTCGTTGTATTAAAAACCTATTTAACAATTTCATACATCAAGGTATATAGAAAAAAGGTGGAGATTACCTGTTTGTGAATAAAATTAATTACAGATATAGTGATGTAATCTCTTATGTTTAAATCAGTTTTCAATATTAAATGTAATTTTCACGGATATAGGATCAAGACCCTACCAAAATAATTCATAAATGCTCATGCGTAACATGTAATCTTGATAAATAATAATGTTTCTATTAATTTAACACCTCTTCTTGTAGCCGTGTTTCTATTAATTTAACATCTCTTCTTGTAGCCGCATCTCATTCAGTCGTGTTATATTAACACTTTAACTCGAAACGAAACTTCTAGGAGTCTCGGGGGTTTAAAATGTAATTTCTGTACTTTCAAGCTAATAAAAAAATTTCTAATCAAAGGTCAAATATTCATCTATTTTGATGAAATTGTCGTACCTGCTGTAAACAAATACTCTGGGATCATAGTGGGACTGTAAGAAACAAATTTAAAGTTTCTTGTTTTAGTTTTAAAAATTAGAGGGAAAATGAATTCAACCTAACACAGTAATGATTACATGAGTAACTTAATGTAACACTTCGATGAAACATGCAACCTACGGATAGTATAGATTGATGGAATATCCTGCAATAGGTACATCAATGCAAGTTTGCAACTAAACGCATGACTCAATGATCGACAACGCACAACAATGGCTCTCGATTCATGTCATGGCAACTGTTTTCAAGGGTCACTATTCTTAGTACTAACTATATGTGTATTTACACCATTCATCATTACAAGTCATGACCATAAGGAAGTGAATAGGTGTTTGGTCATAAAATCTGGATTCTTGTTTCCCAGATTGCAATTTACTATTCATCTTCCTTTCATTTTATGGCAATGTAGAAGCACCATAGGTTTTGTTTTCATATTATTAGTATGTTTTTACATTACCGAATATCTGAAATCATTTCTAAAAATTAAGTATGTACATGAGCATAGTCTTGTTATAAAAATTAGTGGAGTTTTCAAAATTACCTAATAAATTACCGTAAACCTTTTGATTTTTAAAAATTTACCAATAAATCATAAATCGACAACTCAAATAATTAGTTCCGATTTTCACGAAAATAAGTCACAAATATTTTTTTTCACTAATTAATTATACATATTAGACTTTTGACCAACTTGGATAAAACTTTAACCACTACATAAACCCTTAATTGGTAATAAATCACAAATGTTTATTTTTACAACAGGTACTTTTAGACACCAAGATACATCTAAATACAGTATATGAAATTTATGGAGATAATTCTATACTAAATTTAAAACATGTAACACTCAGCTGAGTGTATGTTCCTCTCAGGCTCTCAAACACCACACCACCCATACTAGTACTCGTCAACGAGTCCAAGTAGAAATAGTCTAAAATTCTCCAAGTCCTCGTCTCATCAAGAATGTCATTCTCTTTATCCAGAAAACCCGGGCTCCCTCGAATCACTAGCTAGACCAAAATTTTGAAGGTTGTGCAAAATTCCTACTCAATTTTCTTTCTATTGTCACAACTTAAAAAGAAGAGGACTTGGCCCCCACCTTAATTTCTAATATATTTATTTAAATTATCATTTTAGACCAAACAGTGAGATCAAATCCCCTCGTCAATAGTAAGTAAATATTAACTTTCAAGTTACCATATACTATTAATTTATTTTCTAATTCTTATGCATGGATATATCATATTTAAATAAATTTAAAATGTAAATAAAAGTTTGTATTGTTTAGAACCAAAAAGTCAATCTTGTGATGAGTGTTTATTTTATGATAATATACATAATTAAAAACAAAATATATAGGAATTTCACTTTCAAAATGGTATAAAAAGTTTAGAATATATGTGAATCCAGTCAATTTATCTATGATATAGAGTATGATACGACATAAATTTTGAAAAAACCATCTAGCTTAAGTAAATATTTTATGGAAAATATGTTCAATAATAAGAACTGCAATATTAATACATTGTAAAAGATTAAGTATTATAAAATAGGGTTTTATCTAAAATACCTTATTTTAAAAATATTTTGAAAATACTATATTTTTAAACTTATTTTCAAAAATATACATTTTTAAATTTAATTTTCAAAAATACGATTTGCAAAATGTGTATTATGTTATGCAACTTGTGTTTTACTTTTTTCAAAGTTAATTTTAAGATAGCAGATATTGCAAATTTGAAACGCAATAAATATAAACTTGAAATCAATCTTTCCAAAATTGAAGATTAAGTTATAGGTTGCAAACCGTATTTTTGAAAATGAAATTTAAAAAATTATACTTTTAAAAATAATTTAAAAAATGTTACTCCCTCAATCCTGGCCAATTTCACGCAGACATTTTAAGATGAATATAAAATATAGTTCTATAATTTTATTTTATTATAAAAAAATCTGAATAAAAGTAGAATGTTTAAAAAAAAATCAGAAAAGGAAATTTTTTTAAAAAAATTATAGAACTATATTTCTATTTATCTTAAAATGTGTGCCAATAACAATTGGTAGGGATAAAGTGAGTAGTATTTTTGTAAATAAGTTTAAAAACATAATATTTTGAATAATTTTTCTATAAATAATACTCCATTAATATAAAAAATAGAGAACACTGGATTCATTTTTAACAATAAATTACTACTATAAAATAATGTGGTTAGTGGAGTAGGATCACATCTTTTGATATGTATAACTGTTTAAGCTCATCTTCTCCTTGACTGATTGACCGGCTCTTCATACTTATTTCAAAAACTTTTTCTATTTGAGCTACAATATTGTGAAAAGAATTATTAAGTTATTTTATATTTCAGTTCTCATGCATGTAGATGGACATATTCCATAATTTCATTTCTACTTTACACTCAACTTGTTTTCTTTCTTGTAGGTTTTCGGTGATGGTAACCAAATAATATAATCTAATATCTAGTTTAATTTCATCTGAAAGTACTAGTGGAGGAGTCAAGGTTGCATATCTTTTTGTCCACATCCACTTAGTTAAGTTTATTTTATGTCTTATTCTGTTTTATAACATGGTATGGTGACCATTTTACAAAGCAATTGTTTAATAAAAAAATTATGAGTGACTGTATTATTTCAATATATTATTCAATTTAATTAAATTATTTTAGATATTAAAAGAACAAAAATGACTTTAAAAATTAGGAAATTTTATATTAAATTTTTATATTTTAAAATATTTTCTTGTCAAAAAACATATATTTTGCATTTACTAGTATATGAATTATAGTGTATATAATATAGTGCAGTGGCAAACAAAGTGAGCATTGAAATGCTAAATTCAAGAAACATAGTTGACTCAGTTTTGATTATGATTAGTAGTTGTTTTTCCCAAAACCATATAGGCATGTGAGTAAAGGGAAAAATATCAATTTAGAAGTCTCATTTTATACCCCACTAATTTTTTGTTAAGAGAATTGATCCATTTTCACTTTACAAGTGTTCCTTAAGCTTTGGATTTATTATAGCCTTTACATTGACTTTTAGAGAGACAAGGAGCCATGTGACTCATTTCATTACTTCAAGTTCAAACTTGCTAACAGAGTTTTTGTCACGGTCCCTCGCCCTGCTGGGGCTGTAGAGATAATTTTTGGCTAACTACATTCCGTATATTTTGCCCTACAAACATTTAATTTATCTTAAAATTATTATAAGAAATCAATAAACAAAAGTATAAGAATGACTAGCAGAGCCTAGGGCAACATAACTTAGTTTCGATAGGAACACGGAGAAAATGTAATAAGCTGTGTAATTTAAACCGCAAGGAGAAATTAATTAATAACTTTTTATTAATAAACGAAATTCCTTTTTAAATAATATTATTAATTTTAGTTTCACCAAATTTTTGGTACCACTAACTTTTGATTTCACTTATTTATTCGTGTATATCTTATAATTTTATTTTTGTATTTTTTTAATTCTCCTAAACTTTTGATTACACTATTTATTCATGTTATACTTCTATATGTATTATGATTCTACTAATTTTAATTTTATTTTTGTTATATTATACTTCTACATATCGTATGATTCTATTAAGTTTAGTTCTATTTTTGTTTCCTTATACTTCTACCTATTAAGTTTAGTTTTATTTTTGTTTCACCCTTTTGGCTTTTCTCAATTCCCTTATTGCTAATTCAATATATTATATGTGTTTGATTTCATCAGCTTTTGATTTCACCCTTTTTAAATTTTATTATAACTCTAAATGTATAATTTTTATTCTTTTTTTACTTCTATATATGACTTATAATAACATATATATTATTTTACCCGATTTTTAATTGCAATTCTTATATTAAATTTTAACTCAGTAATCCTATTTGCTAGGGATGTAAAAAAAACCGCTAAACTACATTGAACCTCTTAACCACTCGCAATTAAAGCGCATTTTACGAATTATCGTGAAACATGGTTGGTTACATATTTAAATTTTAATAATCACTTATTCAGTGTAAAAGAAGTTTCAAGATTCCCTCTCTAACTGTTTGTCTTATGTGCCAGTTGTAACACCTCTCTTGTTCCTTTATTTAATTTCATTCTGTGATATTTTTTCTGGGTAAAAAATGTTCATGTCCCACTCTCACCTGGATAGATCTGAAAAACCGAACTGAAATTTATTAAATCGAGATCCGATTTGAAATCTGAATCATACAATCCGATAATTATCTGAAATCCGATTTAAACCGATCAAAAAAATACATGAACCGAAAATTTAACCGAAAATAATCTGAAATACAAGATTCGATTATAACTTGGAACCGATTAAACCAATAATATATTACCCGAATCGAATATGACCCAAAATAAACAAAATTTATACTTTAAACAATTTTGTGTAATGATAACATACTTCAGTAATCATATTCTTTTGTAAAAGTACAATATATTATATTAAAAATACTAAATTAAATAAAAAAGATAGTTTTTAAATCTCAAAAATTGAAAAAATAAATAAGTTATGATCCAAAATTATCCGAACCAGATTTAATCTGAAAAGAATTTTGTCCGATATTAATCCGAATTTTATTCGATAAAAATCCGAATTAGACCAGAACTGATCCGATCTGAATAGTTTTCAAATATATCATAATTCGAAAGTAAATCCGATATAATATTGATCTGATCCTAAACCGAACTGGTTATCCGAATTGCCAGGTCTAACTGGATGGCTCTTCAACCAAAGATCAAAGTTCATTAGAAATAACTCACCCAAGGGTTATTAGTTATGTTTCATCTTGGGATTGTGTTGAATTTTACCAGCTAAAAAATATTTTTTATTGTCATTAGTCGTATAGGTAGTATTTAGTTATTGAATACAAACTTATCGATAAACTTAAAGTTAAACATAGTAATATTCTGAATTTATTTTTTTTGCAAATTATTAATTATTTTATAATAATGGGAACCGCAAACCGATTCGTAATAACCGCAAAATCGCAAAATCACAACCGCAAATAACGTGTTTAACTGCAACCGCAAATGCGATTGCTGATGAAAATTTTCTAAAGCCACTTTTCGCATTTTGGTTTGACTTTTACCTCAGAACCGATCTGATCCGAACCGCGTACACCTCCTACTATTTGTCATATGACTCAATAGTATATTTTAATGAAATAATAAATTTTTTGAAATCGTATAATAATTATAATCATTTTATTATAAACATAACACAAATACCGTACTCAATAGTTTGGGTTGAATTTTATGATTAAAAATTAGAAATTTTAACATGACACTTATATAATTATGATTTTTGAAAAATTATTTAAATAAATTAACTCGAGCCGTGTTTCGCGCGGTTTATCAACTAATTATTCTAAATACTAATTGTTCTAAATTTCTTCACAATTTTACCATATACAATATTTGTAGAAATAGGGTGAAATCAAAATCAATCCAATATGCTTTTTTGATTGTACTTGAGATTGCAGAAAATTATATTTTTCAAAAAAAAATATTGAAAAAAGCATTTTTGTAAATAAAAAAATATATTGCAATTTGTTTAAAAAAATGAAAGTTTTTTTCAAAAATATTGTTGGACTTTATTTTTCATTGCGCTTATCATACTCAACTCGATAGTTTGATTTGGAGTTGCCAATGTCAGATTGTACATAAATATAATTTCAACTTCTGGCTCGAGCTCTTAGAAAAACATAAACGGAAATCAGGGCAAACGAACTAGTAATACAAACATACGCTACGCAACCTAAGATGTAACTGTAGCATTATCAATTCAAAACAGGGTCATAACTGAATGTTCACTTAGAGTTGTTAGCTTGCGTTGTTATCTTCCGACACACAACTACTATAACATATTTGAAAACAATAACGTACTATAGCCTTAACATATAAACATATCGGATTCGTCCTTTGAGAGAGTTGGTACCTAAACATCGAGAGTTCGATGACAAACAAAATTTGAAATATAATTGAATCACTCAAAAATATGAGATTTGACTTTCAAAAGATAAAAGAGTTGGTACATTCACATATAAACCTATCAGATTCGACTTTGGAGAGAGTTAGTACCTAAACATGGAGAGTTCGATGATCAAAAAATTTGGAATATGATTAGAATCGGTTAGAATAGTTGGTATGATAAACATTTCAACTGCTCCACATGAAGAAGAAGACGAGATTGATGGAAATTTACGGTGATTCATTGCGCTTAGAACGCGGATGTACACGTGCATTTTGGAATGATATCACGAGTTATAAACAAAAGGAGGGGTGCCTTAGAATTCAAATACTTGGAGTCTCTCTAGGAGAGTAGAAGACAAAGATATTGTCCTTTAGTTTTCCCTTTATGCATTGTCTACTCTACTGTCCTAGGGATCACTTGCCCACCCTTGTTTCAAGAACTTTCTAAATACCTCATTTTTTTAGTTATACCAATCTCATGTTTATCAGTTCTGTACCATAATCAATTCTTGTTGCTTACGTCTATTGTTAAGTTATTGATTTGAAAATGAAATATGAAATAGGAAGTAGTATATTGTAACTTGTAAGTGGTGCTTTCAATGGTGTCTGTGTTTTTGCTTCTTCAGTGTCGACTTGTATCCCATTTTAACTTCTTTCGACACAGAATCCCTATTTCCCGTATTTTTACTTCCATTTGTCTCTTACTACAAACATAAAATTTTAAACTATTTTTTTTTTGAGAATTAAAATTTTAAACTATTAGTACTAAATTTCGTCGAGTACAAGTTTTGAACCATTTATATAGAATCATATTAAGAACCAGCCAACATCCGCAAATATGTAACTCGTAAAAGTGATTACTATATATCTTCAGCGATATTTTATTGTTCACAAAATCGAAGAATCAGCTAACATCTATAAAGATATAACTCGTAAAAGTGATCACTATATCTCTCCACCGATATTTGTTAATAGAATCAAATCTTTAACTTCTGGAACTAAGAAGAGGGGGGAGTAAATCGTTAGATTAACATTGGCAAATAAATTAAAGAATTAAAAGATTGCATTTTTTTTTATTTTCTATTGGAAATAGTTTGAAAAGGGAAGGAAGTCTGGTCTTTCAAAGAGTGACATATGCAGTGTCCTTTTCCCTATCACTGCATCAAAAACACAGCTTTAAAAAGGCCTCCTCCCCCATGTACTTATCTCACCACACTTCAATCATCCTACTCAAATCTTCTCCTTGAACATTCCAACTCTGCCACATTTCCCTTTCACTACTTAAAATACCCAAGCATGTCCACCCCAAAAACTCCTACAAAATTCAGCTCCTCTGACTCTTCCACAATGCCTATTCCAATGGGATTTTCCATACTTCAAAGAAACACATCCCCACCTCAACTCACTGAGCGAAGAGGCCGTCGCAAGCAAGCCGAGCCAGGCCGTTTCCTAGGCGTCAGACGTCGACCGTGGGGGCGATACGCTGCAGAAATCAGGGACCCTACAACTAAAGAAAGACATTGGCTTGGAACATTTGATACAGCTCAAGAAGCTGCACTTGCTTATGATAGAGCTGCACTTTCAATGAAAGGCACTCAAGCTAGAACTAACTTTATATACTCTGAGAACACTACTTTTCATTCTCTACTCTCTCCACTTGATGTTCAAACTTTGTTTCAGCCCTCCTCACATTTCCTCACCATAACTCAAAATAAAATGCCCACAAGTCAGATCACAACTTCATGTCAAGTTATTGCTAGTACTAATACTACTCCACTTCAATCTGACAGTATAAATGACACTTCATCACAATCTTCACATGGTTCTTCACCTACTGATAACTTCTTTTTCTCAAGTGATCATAACACAAACTCTGGTTACTTGGAGTGCATTGTTCCTGACAACTACCTAAACCCTCCATCAAATAACAATGCAACAAACAAAGATGATAATTTCGGTGGAGTCACAAGTGCTAATAGTAACAATTTCTCTGCATCAATTCCATCACAACTCTGTGATGTTAATGCATTTTCTGTTGTTGATGCAGTAAGTGTCGCTACGATGGCTTCGAATTCCGGAGATATCTCAAACATGAATAACAATCCATACTGCTATCATGAACTTAATGATAATTCATTCTGGCATGTTGATCAGAAGCCGTGGGAGATGAATTCTAATGAAGCAGAGGCAATGATTAGCAATCCATTACTGGTGGAAGATGCATGCATGGGACATTTGTATCCTGTGATCTCGGATAATCTAAGCTACGGTCCGTATGAATCGATGGTTTCAGTGAGTTCGTCGTCTGCAACTTGTTCATCTATGCTTCCTGCTTTTGGTGATAATGTGGTTGGTTTGGGATACTCTCCCTTCTAGTAGGGTTTATGATTTTCAGTCGTGATGATAAATTATTCAGATTATATGTATTATATATGTTCTAATCATTGACATTTCAAGCACCTGCCTTTATTTTGTATCATGTTCTATCATTTCCTACATGCATTCAAGATTTCAAGTCTTGGATATTGTAACTACTATATAAATATATTATAGAGTAAATGATTTGGTTGGTAAGGTATTTTCCAATATGTTTTTTATAAGTAGCCTCTGCACTACATCTAATCTCTGTTGGTTATATATAAGCAATACCTTGTACTGAAAAATCTCAACAGGATAAGATCTTTTAAGTTTATCATGATGTTTAGATAGATCTGTCAAAGCATAGTTCTTTAAGTCTGTTGGTCTCTAAAAGATTAAACTGACATAGATGTAGTCTAATTGGCATATTCATGTTATGTTAAAGCCTTGCCAGCTCTGAAAGCTTATCGGACATGTTACTGAACCGTATAAACAATAGCAATCGGAGGAATGCAAATAGAATATATCAATCAAAATATCAAATAATCAAAATTTCGAATTAACCACACTAATATGTATGATCTGAAAACACGTTTAGATCACTAAATCCGAAATCAACGTGTATACCAACTATCTTCACTCTAAATCTCATTTCATATCACTTGTACTCACTGGATCAAAAACAATTTCAGCATTATCTTTTATTTCATAGCCAACAATAAGAACCACGAGGAAAATATATAAACACTGGTTAGGATATTATGTGATCTAGACGTCAATTATAAAGGGGCTAATTGGTAAAAAAAAACTCCAGGATATTATGTGATCTAGAGGGCAATTATAAAGGGGCTAATTGGTAAAAAAAACAACTCCAGCAACTGCACCCTGGTACGGCAACATTCAGGTATATAGTTGTTCAAAAAGTTCACTAAGCATAAGAAATGCTTAGATTAAGTTCCTGTTTGTGAAGAAAACACAATACTCCTTAAAAGGAATGAAGTACCCTATGAAGGCCAATATAATTACTATAACACAACGCATCTCGATAAAACATACTACAATATAATGAAGAAGAAAATTCCTTCTTTTAATATATGGATCAAAAAGGAAGGATTACAAAGTCAAGATTGTCATGTGCATGATTGTATTGTATTTGGTACTAACTATAAAAAATTACACAACAATTGAAACCTCACAGCATAGCCATGCAACATATGGTTTCAAGGCAGCACAGTATAGATTTGCTTGAAAATAGAAGTCCCCGCAGCAGAGCCCAGACAAAAAGGTGGAACAACTATGTCTACAACTCGAATGTTCCAAAGCTTGTTTCAAGATATCATGAGATCGTATTGAAAGCTACACATGGGAATGGAGCAGTGTATAAAATTGTCTGATTTTCTTCTTATCCCCCTCTTTTCTAGAAAGGCTTGCAGCTTCAATAAACACAACAAACTCCAAACTTGGAGATATGGACTCAACTTTGATAATTTAAACTAAGTAATTTTTGGGGGGTCTTCAGAAGCTAGTTGAATGGATATATAGTATTGTTGGACATTTGAAAGTTGAATATGGCTTATTTATGATGAAAGTAATGGCCATATGAAATTATATGAACACAAGTGAGAGGAGGGTGCATGTAATAGATGTGACTCAAGGAATCATGAAGACTAAGTATGTAAGACTGCTGATAGAGGACTGCACAAAATTATAACAAAGGGTTCATATAATTTATGAAGAGGTATGAATATTCAAGAACATGCTCAGCCTGATGAGTGAACCTCACTTATATGAGGTGTACTGCTACTACCAGTGGAAGGGGTAGAGCTCTGACCAGGTTGCTGGATACTAGATTGTGGAAGGGTATCGTTTCTTGAAAAGGTAGAACCAACTGAACCAGCAGCTGTGCTTAAAGGAGTAGACATTCTGGTTAAAGTTGCTTCCTTATCAGGCTTTAGCTCTGACGATGAGGATGATGGGGCTAAGGTAGCCATTGACGAGCCGACCGGGTAAGGAGCAACAGGCATATCAGTAAGAGAAGATGCAGAGGGACTGTAACTCAGTGTTGACATTGGGTGATCAAATTTGCAAGAATGCCCAAATTTGCATATTCCGTTCAGTGCATAATGAGAACAAAGTGGTGCACCCTAGTAACATAACAAAATATGAGATTAAGTATAGTCTAGTAACACACTCAAACAATATCCATTCACATTTATGAATGTTATAACTGCATAGCCTCAAAACCTAACCATGACAACAAACCACAGCTTTGTAAGAAGTCCATCTATGTGATATAATTATTTTAAAACTTACCTCTAGGCTCTAGTCCATTAAACAAGGAAACATTTTAGCATCACAAACCTCGGATGCTGTAGTTTCTGGTA
This sequence comes from Apium graveolens, assembly GCF_009905375.1. Classification (NCBI taxonomy): domain Eukaryota; kingdom Viridiplantae; phylum Streptophyta; class Magnoliopsida; order Apiales; family Apiaceae; genus Apium; species Apium graveolens. The sequence continues at coordinate 78,422,994 of NC_133648.1, read as the reverse complement.
AAAAGACTCTTTCGCAACAGATTAAATTGCACAAATTAGTTGATGTAGAAGTTGTACTCTTTTAATTTCAACACCAAAGTTAGTAAAATATATACTTGTTAAAAGAAAAAATCATAGTGAAGCAAACATGACAAATATAAATTAGGTATATATCAATATGCCAAAGCAATAGATACTACACAATTTTATAGCAGATAACACCGTCCAAGACAAACCAGTTCAAGTAGTTAGTAGTTAGTAGTCAACAATACACAACATAATAATAACATCAAAAACATACATATAATCATTCAAATTTAAAATTTAAAAAGAAGGAAATCATATATTTAATTTAAAATTATCTACATTAATTTAAAATCCACTTGTAGCATATTTATCAAAAATGCCTTAAAGATATGAAATCATAAGCTATAAGGTGTTTGTCGTAAAGATACTATCAAGTGTGTTTTGGGGGTAAGGTCATTTACAAGAAATTTAATTGCTCATGCACACTTTTGTCCCCGTTGATCCACCAGACTATAAACTATATTCCACTTGAACTCTTGTTACCAAGGATAGTATATCTTATCGTTGATGAGATCCCTTCATAAATACAGATAAAATGATAAATTTAATATTTCGTCCTGAAAGCGCAAAGCCCGAAGGGCTGAAAAAGCATAGTTAACTGGTGCTTAAGCTTAAGCTTAAGCGCCTCTTTTTCTTTGTAAAATGTGCTTTTTCTTGAAGCAAATAAGCAGAGGAATCCACTTTTTTGTTGGGATCTGAGCTTATGCGTGTTTTCAACCAGTAGTAGTTCTTACCTATTAGGGCTCTACAGGTTTTAATGAAAACACAACACATATTTAGGACCAGGGTAAACACTGAGAGCGCATTCATTTAAAATTAAGATTACTTTAAAATTAAGATTACTATGCCGGTTATTTTCGGTGTTAAAGAGAAAAGCTCGTCACATATAATTAGAGTACTTCCGGCAATTAGCTTCCAGATACAAGGTTCTTTACAAGATTCTCTTTTTATACAGTATCATTGGCACCAAAGGTTAAGTAAACATTGACATTCATCCGGTTATGATGACAATTAATGGCCTCTTTAAAAATTCATGGTACATGAATGAATCTATATGTGACATTATCAAGCTTTGGTATAATATTACATAACTACCTGCAGAACCACACAATTACTGTTTGAAGAATGACAATCATCTTAGGGCTAAAGGCTCCCCCTTTGTTTGCCCGCAAAAAAAGTTGATTTTCAAAAATATTGAAAAATAATTACCGCAAAAATTATTTCCTCCATTTGACTATCATGAAAAAATTATGAGAAAATGGTTTCCTCTTTGAAAAGGCTAGTCATTTTCCAGGAACTCATAAGCTTTTACAATGGATTTTCCTCCGGAAAATGTTTTATTATCTTGAAATCAAACAAAGGGTAGAAAACATTTCACGGAGAATACAAATGTCAAAACAGAGGAAAAGTTAGGAGATTTCCTTCAATAATAAAATCAAAGGAAATTTTTACATAAATTGCAAAATTTTAGTATTCTTATTCAAAAAAGCCTATCAATGCAACTGCAAGATGAATAAACTAGTATATATTTCAAGACAAAAAGCATATAGGCTATAGCATAAACATTAAAACATGCAAAGTCATTTGAACCTAAGAGCCTACACACATAGGTTTGTCAACTAGACACGACATCAGCATACAATTCAAAAAAAACACCCAAAAAAAGTCTCAAAGAAGGTTTCAACCTTCTGTATAACCACTTGGCTACAATTTATGTATCAACGCATACTCGCTCTTCTCTTACCAACACACAAATACATATGTAATCAATCATTAAACGAAAATAATAGTGATTTGTGATAGCTAGTAGAAACTAATTTAATATCCATAAGAAAAGCAAAGAATTCGAAATAACAATGTTCAGAAATTCACCGGACGTAAAGGAAGACCCATGGGACTGAGGACAAAATTGGTTTTCGAGGCACTCCATTGTGGTGGATGATGGTATTTGCATGACGAACCAAATTTGCATTCCCCTGTTTTCATGTAATACTGACACTCAGGCTGACCAGGTCTTTCGGGAAAAGCATGTTCTTTCTGGTTATAAGCTGAATGCCCAGCAGGAGATGTCATAGGAAGAAAAGGACTAGCATAGACAGGAGCTGTAGAAGATAGCTGTGACATTCCATAAATAGGTCCTGCTCCTGCATTGGATTGAGCACTTGGAGACGCAACTGGACTCAGAGGTGCCTGTAAAAAGTCATTTGAAAATTTAAAACAATAAATATACTTTTATTTACATTGTTGGCCATATTGAGAAGATTACAATGCATACCTGGTAAGGATTCCAGCCGGCCATGGGAACCATCCCCGGGGGAAGAATTACTGGACCATATGTCCCTTGAACATATGAGCCTGGAAGAAGAGTAGGCCTTGCAACTGGCCAGTTACCCGTAACAACCCCATACTGTTGAGACGGTGGACCAGGAGACTGCATGATTGGGTAAATAGGGGATGGCGCTGCTGCTGCTGCAGGCAAAAGTCCACGAGCAGGAATATGTAAGCCATCTGGATGTGGGTGATGGAACTTACATGTCACACCAAACTTGCATTGCCCTGTTTTTAAGTAGTACAAACACTCTTTCTCACCCTGTTACAACAGCAGAAGTTGTAAGACAACTCAAATTTTAAAAGAAGATGATATGTCAGAGATTTTTAAATAAAAAGCAGACCGGACGTAGTGGATATCCAGAGACACTTATTGCTACTGAGATTGCAGATCCAACTCCATGTCTTGGATGATGATACTTGCAGGAAGCACCAAACTTACACATTCCCGTCCTCATATAGTACTACAAGGTTAATATGAATATCATAGTCAAACAAAAGGAAAAGTTTAAGAGAAACCCATATATAAATTATTAACAATCAAATTACGAAGTGAAGATATATTCTCATAATGCTAAATATATGAGAAAATATCCTAATTCATGTGGCTAACTTAGAGTACAGAATACCTGACTTAAATTTATACAGTAAATATCAAGTTATTTATAATTGTTTAAACAAAATGCATGTGTTTTCGACCTAAAACTATAGGCAGTTATTGCAGCCTAGCAAACAAAAAGTAATATATTTAGCATTTAAGAAACTTCATATTTCAGGTAAGGAATCTTTATGTTAAATTAGAAAGCGTGAAGCGGTTTGTAAAATCAGCATCAGTCGAATCAATTAGTGAACAGCATATGTGCAGACAAGTAAAATCTTCCTCATAGAGTATAAACATTTACCAAAATTGTGTTTCCATATATTTACCAGTTGAATATAACAGTGTCATTACGTTGCAGAATGCTGATACGATAACCAAAGGGTGGTTTACTAGGAAATATCCCCAAACAATATGGAGACCAGATAGAAAATTGCCAAGCTAGGATAGCATATCTATCGCGAAGGGCACAAGTAACAAGTAAATGTCAGATAGCATATATCTTTTTCTCTATAACCAATGCACAGGAGAAATGATGAAAAGAATTATTACTTTTAAATTCCGAAGATTACTTTATTTTTTAATTATCACAAGTATAATCAGATAAAAATGAGTGAAGAAAGATTAGCAATTCTATTTTGTTAGCACAGGGACGAAGTAAAGAAAGGATAAGTTATGATCAGAAACACTAGAGATGCTCAATTTCTATGTTTGAAAATGCAGAATGACAAATTTTAACAGAATCTGTCAATGCATGTTCACTTTCACATATCTGGAATATGTGTTAGGTATACAGAAAGAACATTTCACTATAACAGAAAGATATCATAATCAGCAGAAAAGAGATGGAGGTAAGAAATTGCTAAAAAGAAGTTCTCTGGATCTATGGAAACCAGAAATTACTGATGTAAAAAAACAAATGAAGAATATTTATATAGAAAATTAAAGGTGGGCACATTAAAAAGGTATGCATTAGGTAGATAGATTCTAGGAAAATCCAAATGCAACAATGTCTGTCTTTCAATCTCAAACATACCAAGTTTTTACTTTTAAAATGTCCAGACGAAACAGAGTAAAGGACGAGGACAAGCCAGAAGCACTGAGATGCACTCTATATACGAGGGCACATTGATGAGAACAGCAATAAAATAGTAACAACAATAAAAAGAATGCATCTTCTTTCACTATAATTAAAACTTTGGTATTGAGGATTTGAAGTAAAGTATAAATGAGGACATAGCTTTATCACAAAAAATGGGAGAAAGTAGGAACTTGCAGATAATGAGCCCCTAAATATTTGGAAAACATAGTTGCAACTGAAGTAGAAGACGAAATAAGGATATTTTTATATAGAACTAGAGGTGGCTTCATTTTTATAAGCTAAGCATTAGGTAGAAAATCCTAGAACAATCATACAGCAATATTTGTCTTACAAACTCAAACATCAGCCTGTTCCAATCTTTAAATGATGTAGAGACGATATAGAGATCAAATTTTTAAATAATGTAGAGACGATATAGAGAAAAGGACGAGGCATAAGTAGAGAAACCAAGATTCACTCAATATATAGAAGGCACAATAATGAGATCATCGATAAAACAGTATCAACAGAAAGTAAGAAACTTAGTTCATATCAAAGAGTAAGTTTCACTAATGAAATCACCTGACAAACAGGTTGGCCAACTCGCTCCGGATACTCCCCTCCACTAGCCCTCATAGCACCAACAACCTACCAGCAGATACAAATAAGATGTATCCAATGCAAGTCAAATTATTAATCATCAAAACCTAAACTAAAATTCCATACACTCTAACTCCAAACAAGTACTCAACGACAACATTTCATTAAAAACCATGTGAAATCAAACCAAGTTAATTATGCAAGAGCAGTAGGAAATCTAGACCAGAATCCCACTACAGATCAAACAATAATAAGATCAAGATAGATACTCCCCCGTCCTCATTAAAAAACACTAGATCATAATTAATTTACCACATAAACCGCTATGATCACATCAATTCCGATAAAACCCCAACACAAACACACAAATTACCAAAGATTACACACTAACATACCAAATTCCGATCACGGGGATGATTAAACCGACACCTCGAACCATAACCACAAAACCCTGTCCTCAGATAATAGATACAATCCGCCTCATCCGGCCTCTCAGGATACGAATCATCACCACCGCCACCGCCACCAGCACCACCTAGTCCTAACTGCCACATAGGCTCTGCATTTCATAAAATCAGACAAAAATGCAGCTTAAAATTCAACCTAAATAAAAATGAAATTTACAAACAACTCACCTTCCAAGCCTGTTTCACCACCCGGAGAGCTCCATTCTGCCACCGGATCCGGTGATGAACCTTCTGTCGGTTGCAACCTTTCCATAAATTTCTTTTGTATCTATACACAATCTAATATAAATACTCGAAGATATCAATATATAAATATCTCTATGTGCATTTAATTTTAAATACACATACAGATTGAATAAGATGTATCTAAAATCTAAAATTTAATGTAAAAAAACCATGTATTCTGTATAGTTTTATGAATACATATAAAATAGTAAACAGAAGAGAGCTGAATGCTGGAAAAATCAGAAAGAAAGAGCCAAGAAATGGGCCCTAGAGATTAATTTATAGAAAGAGAAACTTCTTCAGCTTTCTTTCTTCATACTCTCTCTCTCTAAAACTCTTTGTGTATGTTCTTGGTGAAATGTGAACACCTCACTCATAAAGTGAGTTTTTTTTAATTTGTACAAGAATTTAATTTTTTATTATTACATGAAATTATTGTTGTTGGTTTTGTAAGGGTGGTAGTTGTTGTACGCGCCAGTGACCGACCTTAAAAGTGTAAACAAGAGTGTATAAGTAAAGTGAGTTAAAGTGAAACAGTGTTGTGTTTAGGTACATAGGTGTCCTTCCGTTTCCTCATTTGGACATGTGTCTAGGAACATGTTAAACTACCACTTCCAATTTTTAATTTACTTTTTAAAATTGAATTCAAACAAATCTAGAAATCAGTTAAATAATTTGTCTGAAAGTTAAAATTTGAACACCTTTGTATTTTTTATACTATGAATCTAAAATTTCAAATATGTTAATATATTATGACTATTTGCAAATATATTTATATGACTTATATGAACCCTTATATTTTTAATTTTATGTAAATAAAATGTAATATATAATATACCTACCTACTTTTACGTGTTACAATATACGTCCATTTTAATTACAACAAAAACATAGTGCGAGAAAAAAAACATTTTAAATATATAAATAATGTAAAAGTGTTTTTGTAATTTCAAAGGTTAGATAAAATCATTTTTCACTTATGTTAAATATATTATAAAGTCATGCTAACATTTTGATTGTGAATCACAGTTGTTTATTTAAATATTTAGTTAATTTAAAATTAATCAATGAAATAACTAAAATTTATAAAAACTATACATAAAGGTCACAATATAACACTTATTTATTAAATCTACTTTATTCACCGTCATTAATAGTAACTAAACTAAACTCATTTCTTGTTACCTTATAATTTTGTATGTACCTTATAATTTTGTATGTCTTATTACCTTATAATTGTGTTGATCACACTATGTTTGTAAATTAATTTTATTGTGCAGACTTTGTTTTAAAAATTACATTCAGAAGGTTGTAATTAAAATATCGAATCTACTCGCTTATGTCTTCAAAATCGACAATTAATTTCCCGATTACTCGTTTTCAATATACGAGTCCTCGACCAAACTTGCTTATATCCGAAGAGCGATTTTTCATGCTAAGTTAGTGACAAACCCCTTACTGAGTAATGGATTGGATCGAAACAACTTTCTTGTCAAAACAATTTTTTCTTGTGCGGAATCTCTATAGTCAATTTTTTGTTTTGTTATAAAATCAGAAGGTGCTGCCTTTGGTACTATTCTTATTTTATACGATCCGGGAACTTTCATAACATTCTCGTGAATTTGTTTGACAGCAGATCCTTTTGATGTTATACATCTTCGTAATAAAGATGGAGTGAAAACATGAGTTATCTTTTCAAGTATTTATAAAATCCTGAATCATATGTCCAAAAGAATAGAATACTATACATTAACGCCGATATCTTAACCTGGTCCATCCCGTGAAAACGATTTTTTTCTTTTTATCCCACCTCGGATTTACAAGTACTAGTTTGAGATTTCCGAATTTTTAGAACACTAGTTATTAGTATTGTAAGCAAGCTAAAGCCGGTAACCGTAATACATTACATTTTAGCCACTAATAATAGTCTGTCACTAAATGTTCGAGATAAAGTTAACATCCGATTTTTCTTGAGATTACGTAGTATTAAATTTGTTAAGGATACTTATATTTAATAGCTTTATTTTTATTTTAATATTTATTCTTGTTTTATAAAATATTAGCATCTGAGTCGGAATATTTATGGCATGTTTTTTTTATCTTTTTGTTTGTTAATAAATTTCTTTTAATTTATTCTTAATTGTGATTTTCAATAAATTACGTTATTTTATTATTAAATTTAAATTTCTTTTTTGTTAATTGATTACACATGCACACTTCAGGGATCGAACTCTTGACCTCTCGTAAGGGGGACAAGAACTCAACCCCTGCACCAACACTCCTTTGACGGTTAAATTTTAATTTGTAACCAAGTTAAATTTTAACCTGTAATCAAGTTAAAATTGATGTATATTTTCTACATAACAATTTTCCTGTTTACTTTTGTTATTTTGATTAGGGTTTTTTATTATAATTTTTTTGTGTTTTCTATTTTAAAAAATAGACTATTCACTATTTTCAGTATTTCATGTTTCTTACTCTGTTATCAGTCGTGTTCTACGCAGGGTGTAATTGCTGGGCAAAAAATTCAATTAAAATCGAAATGAAACCAAAATTGGGGAAAATGATAAAAACTGAACCGCGTGAAACCGATCTGAAATCGAAAAATATAAATCCGAACAGATTTGAGTTGTCGGTTTTGGTTTTACGTTAAAACTAAACTGATCTAGTTAATAATATAAATAAATAAAATATGGGTTTCATATAAATAACTTATATAATATATGTGAAACAAAAATATCTATTAGAAGACTAGCTTATGTTATGTAATAGTCGTCCTAACCAGAAGGATTTAAATAGCTATAGATTTATCAGTAATGCTTGTAATTTTTAGAGGTAATCGGTTATTCAATTGTCATGGAAGACATCTCGTTGCAAAGCCCTTCAATACAAATTCAATTGTTAATTTTTTTTATGATATCATACTGCAGATAGAGTCCGGATAATGTACATGTAGCCGCTGAAAAGTAGTTTTTGTTAGGCATGAATTACAACACAGAGCGGAGTGAATGTGTTTTCTTAATTTTCTTGATTATCAGATAGTATTTTTTCCTTTTTGAAACTTAACAGCTAGATATTAATTTGTAGTGATAAAAGACTGAATGTAAAGACATAAGTAATTTATCAAAACTCACTTGATTTATATTAAATCAATTTTTTTGTGCTACAAATTTGTGTTCTTGAATGATAAGAACTCAACTACTTCTCTTGAGAGAATACAAAATTTATAGATCTGTTTTGTTACATCTGAAACAAAGGACATGTGACATTTTTATTGAATAATATGCACAGCTTACAAAGACTACACTAAAATGGACTAACACATATTCTAAAGTCTATTTATCTATTTCCATTTTTATTGCAGCAAATCTTCATACAATCTAACAGGTCTGTGACCCTTCTTTGTCCAGTTCATCTTGACCCTTGATCTTTCATTCTTCAAATTGCATTTATAGACTTTTCAATTTAATGATAGAATTGTTCATTTACTGATAATCTTGGATCTTCAAGTTGTCTGTATTCTGAATTTTGAGGCTGTTGTCGAGATCTATTTTACTGTATAGAGAAGTCACGTATCGATATATAGAATGACTTATTAATATCTCTACTTCTCTATATGTACTATGACTTGTCGAGACCTCCAGTTCTCTACAAGTATATTGACTTGTCGATATCTTCCAGTTCTCTACATAGGCTTTTGACTTGTCGATATCTCCAGTTCTCTATAAGTAGATTTTGACTTATCGATATCTCTAGTTCTCTACAAGTAGATTTTGACTTGTCGATATCTTTAGTTCTCTACATGGACTTTTTGACTTGTCGATATCTTCACTTCTCTACAAGCAGATTGACTTGTCGATATCTCTTTGGACTTCTCTATAAGTCATTTTTGACTTCTCGACATACATCTCTATATTTCTTGATCTGTCACTTGTCGATATGTGACTTAGAACATTTTTCCAAAAATATCATTGTTTAATTATAAGATTCTACACTTTTTTCTGAGGCATGATCAGGATTGATCTTCTTCCATAGTTTATTCCTTAGCTTGATGATTTTTCATAGAAAAATCTTCCAGTCTAATCCCTTTAACACTTTTACAGACGCAAGAAATACAAATACAAAATATAATAAGATTATCATATAATTGATTTTTAGGGTTGTTAGAGTGATTTAGTCTTGTTATATATAGGCATGTCTTGCAAAATAATTTCCCCTAATTTGTGAGAAGATTACTTGTCACAAATCCATGCCTGATAACAAGACTACCCCAAGCTAAAATTTACATAAAAGACTAACAGATTGAAGAAGTACATGCTTTATACATTCTTGCAGTTACATTTAGAATTAAATTTACAAAATCATCTAAATTTTTTATATCCTAGTTATTCTCTAATCAAATCCTTGAGTTTGACAAGAAACTCAAGTTCTTCAATTATTCCAGTCCCTCTTAGAGATTCCACTAGTTTGAGTCATTCATGTAGTGAGTAACTATCAAGATATTTTATCATGTACCTTAATAATTATGAGTCTTGACATTTAGAAACACACCATCAGGAAAAACTCTACTCAACCCTTTAGCTTTTAGCTCATTTAACCTTTGCTCAAACATTTCAATTTCCTTAGCATATTTCATCTCATTTTTTACCTCTCATGCTTCTCCCTTGCATGCATTTCATCTCATTTTTAACCTTCTAGCTAATTCAACCTTCCTCATTCTGGTAAAAGCATCTTTTCCATTCATCAAGCTAATTACTCTTTCAAGCTCTACTGTTGAGTAATTTTCAATTACTTCTTTGTTAAGTAAGTTAAATTTTCCATATTTATAGTAGATTTCACATCTCCCAAAGTTTCTACACAGACTTTGACTATGTCTTCAGCTAATTGATTATTGTAGACAACATCTGATATTTCTTCTGAAATTGGTAGAAAATCCTCTTGATTGAAGCAGTTCCACAGAGCACCAGTTTTAACTTTTATTTGCTTTGGTTTTCTTCTAGTAGAATTGAAGTGAGTTTTGATCGGAGGTTTGAATGATGGAGGTTTTGACAGTTTCTTCGGAAAGATTTGGTTGGCTTGAATATGTATCTTAAGTAGGGAGTTGGTCGTGGGTTTGTAGAGGTATTTAGGCTTAAAGGTTTGGATGTATTGACTTTGTGTTTAGCTAGAGGCTTGAGTTGAGATTTTTAGAGTCTTGGATCTTTGGCTTATAGGTGTTTTCTTGGTGTCTTTGCCATCTCTTCCATCTTTCTTCATGTCCCTCATCTTTCTCTTTCTTCTGCTCATTTTGCCACCTTTTGCTTCCTTATGACTCCCATTGTTTATGCTTGATTAACTTGGATTTGAGCCAAAATATTTGTGTTCATCTTTTTTTTTTATCTCATCATCATCCAAGTCATCATCATTTTTATTGATTTTGGTTTGTGGTAGCATGACATCTGCATTTTTCAAGTATCTTGAAAAGATCTTGATCATCTCATCATCCTCATGTGTCTTGATCTTTTTGGTCTTTAACTATGTCTCAATAGTCATCATCGGCTTCTTATTTGACATGACACAATGTTTTGGTAATTGAAAGTGTCCGCATCTCCTAGTGTTATGGCATAGTTAGGCCACTCATTTGCTAGGCTGTAGATAGGCTTCGGGGAAAGTAGTTCATGTGGAAAAAGAATGTCCTATGGACTCATCACTTTAACTTTATTGCTGAATATATCAAGTTCCGAGGCTCCTCTTAATCTTAGAAAGGAGATAGAGACCTGCATGCACCTATCAACTCCAGAGTCATTTACATTCACCACAATTCTCTTCTCCCTAAACATTTGTCTAGTGACATGTACCACTCTCAGGAAATTGATATTGTTATTCACAGCCTTCTTGTAGATGAAATTATTGAAGTTGAGCGAGACTCTTAGGCCTTCAAGAAAATCGTCAAACTCCTCATCAAGACAAGGGCCTTCAGCTTCCATTTGAGTATTTCAATCCCAGCATCATCTTCACTTTGACTTGATTTTAGTCTGGGCTCTATCATCTCCCCCTTAGGTTTGGCAGCAGGCAAGTTGATATTCTGAGGAATTTGAGCCCTTACCATTTGAGGAGTTTCCTGAAGAGGGAATTTCAATGCACCCATGATAGCTCCCAAAGACAAACCTGTCTGTAATTGAAAATATTTTTGGGAGTTTATTAGGGATTTAATGTCTTGTTATTGACTTTGGACCAGAGTTGTTAGTTGAGAGACTTGAGATGTCAAGGATGCATTAGATGCTTGAAGTTCATTGACGACTTTGTAGAGCTTGAATTTTATGAGATGAAGAGGTGGAAAGAGCAGTTGTAGATGTTGTAGAGATAGTTGTACCAAAAATATCCTGCACCGCCCTTCTAATTTCCTCCATCATCAAGGCTGAAGGCTCATATCTAGCTTTATGAAGTTGATCCAATTTGACCTTGGTGTCATTGTTGTTGGATATTTGTTATTGGATAACTTCATGTAAGGCCATAAATGATTCTTTGAGATACTTGATGCTGGTCTCAATCCCAGTTAGACTGAAAGTGGCCATCTTCTCGATAAATTTGTTGAATTTATTCTTGATCTCTATTTGAGATGGCACAAGTTCATCTATTCTGTCACCCACCATCTTCTTAATATTCTCTTGATGACCATCCAGAGTCTTCTCAAGTGCTCTTCCAATAAAGTGGAAATCCTTTAATTGTGATTTATATACCTCTGTGATGGCATCATATACCTCTTGTAGAGTGAGTAATTTGGCATTGTTACTCAATATGGTGACATATCTTCTCTGATTCTAGCCAAAGCCTCTTCCATTTCAATGCTGAAGTCCTTTGGCATCCAAGCATCTATATTACCATCTTGTTTAGCTTCATCTGCAATCTTTTTCTATTGGTCTTCAACATCTTCTTTGTAGGATAAAAGAATTACTTGATATTCTTGGTTAGACATATCCATGGTAAGTAGTTGTTGACTAATATAGGCAAATCCTGCAAGTTGGTTTACAAGAAGATCACTCATGGTGGTAGGTTGAGCTTCAATATTCTGTAGCCATTGAGAGATGAGGTATAAGGGTTGTGTAGATATGGAGGGTAGGTTTGTGTCTAGTTGGATTTTGGTTGAGGCGGATGGGATGGTGTGGAGTGTGGTACCTGTAACCGGAATTACAGTTGAACTCACAGTTGAAACTCTGGTATTGACAGTGTGTTGTTCATCTGGTAAGTGAATCTCCATTTGAATTGAAGGGGAGTTGACCAGGTTACTGTCATGTACCATGTCCTCAAACCCTTATTCTTCTTGAAAAAAGCTGTCATTTGAATGTGTTGTTGTACTTGGTTCCCCAATAGCTGGATCATTGGCAATTGGACTCCTAGCTTCAATTATCAAGACAATTTTAGCTAGGGTTTTGAGTGAGTTATTTTTTCAAGAGAAACCTTCAATAAAATTGAAGAGGATTTGAGTAGCTCCCCCTCAAGAGTACTACCCCCAAACCTTGTAGTCTATGAAGACTATTGTGCACATGAAGGTGCATTGGAAAGTATAACCACATGGTCTTCAGTTAAAACTGATGAAACCCCTGTGTTTATGATGGTATCATCAAGGTCTACCTCAGCATGTAGCCTCTCACCATCCAAAGGTGGGTTCTGAGTGGTGATCACAGTTTCAAGAACTGTGTCACTTGATTTTGGAAAAGCCTGAGAGGTGGATTAAATCTCTTCATTGAGTAAAGAAGAAATTTTTGAGTTAAGATTAATGATGTTAAAATTGAGTGTTGGCAACTCCCTCTAAGTTAAAGAGTGAGTTTTAAATGATGTGCTTTCACTCAAGTGTGTTCCATCCAAATTACTTCTTTCACCCTCTTAAGAGTGCTCAAGAGGTAGTGCGGACTCATTACAGATTGCACTTGGGGAGAGTGTTTGTTTCAATGATGACATCTTGTTGAGAAGATGTCACTAGAGTCTGTTTAATTCTCATATTTACAACTGCATCTTTTTTAGATGATGTAGAGGTGGTCATGTGAGTGGTTATATCTGTCTTCTTTTGCTTCCTTGGTTTCTTGACCAGGTGACTCATTTCCTCACTTTTGTCTTTTTCACTCTTCTCGCTCTCAGGTATGACAGACAAGCTAACTTGTTTTATCTTCTTTTTAAAAGCTCCACCCTTTTGAGAAGATAAAGCAGTTGGTTTGCTAGCTTCTAGTGTTTGAGAAGAAAGGTTTTCCGTTATGGTAGGCCCATGTGGGTTGTCCAATTTAGGTTCTTCTACATGACCAGAGGTCATAGCTGTGCTAGATATTGCACTGCTTCTCATGTCAGGCATTGGGTAAGGGTAAGTTCTAAATTTCTCCAACACAGAGTCAGTGATTTTTAGACTTACCTTTACCTGGTTCTTTGTATTTAGTGATCCAAATAGAATTTTGGACATTTGTTCATAAATGCCTATTTAATTAACATATATACCTTCAATTAAATGTATGTTATTTACTAATGATTAATAGTAAACATAAATACCTCCAACATAGGGAAGAATGATTCTTTACCTCTACTTACCAAATGCATGGTTAGCCTTGTGCTTAGCTCCTCAAGAATCAAGCTTTCAACATCTAGATGCTTGTTGCATGCCATTGAGTACACCATCTTCTGTACCACACTTGAGATGTTGGCATAGCCAGTCTTTCGGCATGTGAATGCCCTGATAATGGAGTCAAAGATAAAAGACCACTTCCTTCTCAAGTTCTTCTTGTTCAACCTGGCCATGTCAATCTTCTCACCGTAATTGATGAAGTCCATGAATTTAACCAATTCCTGAGTAGTAGGTGCTTCAATCATGTTGTTAGTAGAAATGCCCAGAGCTTTGTTGATATCATTTGTATTAAAATCAACAGCCACACCCCTAATTGTGCAATTGACTACCATGGAAATTATTTAATTGTCATTGATATTGGTGTGAATGACTGCAGTATTCCAGAACTCATTAAGAATATCCAAGTAAAGCACTGGGTTGGCTGTTAGTGCTCCTGCTAGATATGAATCAGCTATAAATTTCACAAAGCACTTAAAATTTTATGGTGCATGTGATGGGTCAACAAATGCAAGGTAGTTGGTTCTATCCTTGGGAATAACAACTCTTACAGTGTTTGAAGCCATTTGAGAGATTGGGTTTCAATGGGTAAGAGTTTTTGAAAGAGAGAAAGCTCGAAAAGTATGAAAATGGTGAAAATTTGCAGTGATTAGGTTAATTGAGATCTCGAAAGAGTAAAGAGGGGCTATATCGAGATGTCTGGGTATTTATAGTATAGAGGTGTGACTTATCGATAAGAGAATAATAAACGGTTGAAAAGTTATGTACATAAGTCACGTGGCTTGTAGAGAACTCATGACGATATGTTATTTTCTTGACTCTTATCGAGAACTAGATAGCGACATATCGATATGTTGTACAAATACCCAGTTTGTCCTTTTAGGACTGATTTATTCTAATTTATATTGAGAATTCAACATAAAATTAGAATTGATTTTATATTAGAAGTATTTTGCTGAAATAATTTATTGAATTAAGTTTTTTCAATTCTGAATTATCGAGAAATCTAAATTTTAAACCGTATAGAACTCTATATCGATAAGTATATCGAGATCTCTACATTGCTTGTCGAGAATTCATGAAAAGGACTTATCGAGAACTCTATCGAGAAGTCATTTAAAGACTTATCGATAAGTCATTTAGACTTATTGAGAACTCAGTTCTCTACATAGTTTTATTCTTACTGGCCTATGTCTTATACTCCCTCCGTCTCACTGGATTCTTTACATATTTTTTCCTCATACTTGACACACATTTGAAGGCTACTATAAAGTATAGTTCAATAATTTATTTTTAGAATTTTCTTTTTCTGTATAAAAATTTAAACATTATATTCTTATTTAAAAGAAAAAAAAAATCAGAATTATTTAGGTAACCATACTTTACGGGAGCCTTAAAATACGTGCCGATCCCCCGTCCCCCTATGTAAAGAATCCAACGGGACAGAGGGAGTATTAATTTAATATTTTAATAATGTGAACTAATATTTGGACAGTTTTTCTTAGAATTAAAAAAATTCCAAGTTAGATTTATTTTTTATAAAAATAAATATACAGAGAATTATGAACTATTTATAAATCATATTCCAGTTAATTCCTAATTAAATCAAATTTATTTTTGATTTATTAAGAATTAATCTGCTGCAACATGTTAGCTGAGTTCTTGCCTTAGGATGAAAAATTTAGCATGTTAATTTAACTTACAAGTCTAGTGAAAGTTGCTTCATCCAAAACTTTAGTAAAAATATCAGCTAACTATTTTTTGTTAGAACAAAAACAAGCCTAATGGTACCATTTCCAGCATATTCTCTAATAAAATGGTACCTTACATCAATGTGCTTAGTTCTGGAATGATTAACTGGATTAGCAACAATATATATTGCACGTATTGTCACACATGATAGGAATCTTTTGTAACACGAGGCCATAATCCATTAGTTAATTTCTAATCCAAAGCACTTGAGCACAACAACTTCCAGCAGCTATGTATTCAGCTTCAGATGTAGAAGTTTATATAAATTGTTGTGTTTTACTATACCATGATACAAGTCTTTGACCAAGGAATTTACAGTTTCCATTAAACTCTTTATGTCTATCCTGCATCCATCAAAATATGCATCAGTGCATCCAACAGCTTCAAAACCGGTTCCATTGGGATACCACAATCCCAAGTTTTGTGTTCCCTTCAAATATCTGAAAATCCTCTTGACATCCATTTTATATGATTCCTTAGGATTTTCTTGAAATCTTGCATAGAGACACGTAGCAAACATGATGTCTGGTCTACTTGTAGTCAAGTAAAGTAAAGATCCAATCATTTCTCTGTTTCTTGATATGTCTACACTTTTTCCTTTATTGTCTTCATCCAATTTAGTAGCCGTAGACATAGGACTAGATGCAGGGTAACAATCCACCATTCCAAATTTCTTCAGAAGATCTTTGACATACTTAGTTTGACTAATGAAAATTTAATTATTTTTTTGGCCAACTTGAAGGCCAAGAAAGTAACTTAGTTCTCCCATCATGCTCATCTCATATTCACTTTGCATGAGTTTTGATAATCTTTGACACAACTTCTCAATAGTAGAACCAAAGATGATATCATCCACATAGATTTGAGCTAGGATAATGTCATCACCATATTGCTTGTAAAATAGAGTTTTGTCAATAGTGCCTCTAGTGAATCCATTCTTAATTATAAAATCTGATAAAATGTCATACCATGATCTTGGTGCTTACTTCAATTCATAGAGAGTCTTTAAAAGTATGTAAACCAAAACTGGAAATTCTGGATCTTCAAGGCCAGGAGGTTGTTGCACATAGACTTTTTCTTCTAGTTCACCATTAAAAAATGTACTTTTCACATCCATTTGATGCACCTTAAAATTGGAGTGTGCAGTAAATGCAAGAAAAATCCTTATTACTTCAAATTTGTAATTGGAGCAAAAATTTCATCATAGTCAACCCCTTCTTCTTGTGAGTAGCCTTTGGAAACCAGTCTTGCTTTGTTTCTTGTTAGAATACCATTTTCATCCATTTTGTTCATGTACACCCATTTTGTTCCAATGATACGTCTGTTTCTTGGTGGAAGAACCAATTCTCAAACTATGTTTCTTTTAAATTGATTTAGCTTTTCTTGCATAGCAGTTATCGAATCAGGATCAAGTAGAGCTTATTCAGTTTTCTTAGGCTCAATTTGAGACATAATGCATGCATGTAGGCACTCATTTGTAGTGGCACTTCTAGTTCTCACACCAGCATTAGGATCACCAATTATATTATCCCTTATGTGACTCCAATCCCATTTTCTGGTGTGATAATTTTGATGACTAGAGTTCTCTTCATTTTTCATTGGTGGCATGAATTGCAGAACCATCATCTCTTTCTCCACCTGAGTTTGTGCTATCAAATTCAGTGAGCTTCTTGCTTGAGATGAATTCTCATTTTCAGAATTCACTGGTTCACTAGTTCCTTCTTCTCTATTTCCTGCATTATTTTCAACTTCTTCTTTAGAATCACTGTTAAGGTTAAGATTATCTAATTTCAAAGCTTCAGCTTTATTTTCTTTAAGGCATTCCAAGCCTGGATACTCATCATCATCAAATGTCATGTCTGTGCTCTCCATTATCTTTTTTTGCTCTAGCACATAAACTCTGTAAGCAGTCTTTTCCAAAGAATATCCAAAAAAGTGGCTTCAAATACTTTTGAGCCAAATTTGCCAACATACTCAAAGTTGTCTTCTAACACAAAGCACTTGCTTCCAAACACATAAAGATGCTTAACTACAGGTTTCCTTTTTGACATGATTGAGTAGGGTGACTTGCTAATATTTTCATTCAACAAATATCTATTCAGATTATAATATCTTGTGTTAACAGCTTCTTCCCAAAAATTAGTTGGCAACTTGGCATCCTGTAACATTGTTCTTACAGCTTTAATTAGAGTTCTATTATTCCTTTCACCCACGCCATTTTGTTGAGGTCTTTTTGGAGCAGAAAACTCTTGAGTAATGCCTTTGTCTTTACAAAATTCACTTACTATGGAATTTTTGAATTCAGTACCGTTGTCACTCCTCAATTTTTTTGACAGGATTTTGATCTTCAGGTTGCCTTTCAATCTTCTTTATGTGTTCAATGACAACGTGTGGAGTTTCATCTTTTGAATGCATAAATTCCATCCAAGTGTAGCTTGAGTAGTCATCCACCATCACCAGTGCATACTTCTTCTTAGATATGGACAACACATTTACAGGTCCAAACAAATCCATATGGATAAGTTGTAATGGAGCACTAATGGAGTTCACAGCTTTACTTTTATGACTTGATCTCTTCAGTTTGCCTTTTTGACAAACTTCACAAACTTCATTTTGTGCAAATTATAAAGCTAAAATATCTCTCACCAATTCTCTTTTCACAAGAGTATTGATTTCTTTACAGTTTAAGTGTGAGAGCTTCTTGTTCCAGAGTTTTCTATATTCACTTGATGCCTTGGTATATAATCAACAAATTTTGTCCTTCCTTGCTGAATTCATGTCTGCAACAAATAGGCTTCCTTTCCTTACTCCTTTGAGAGAAACTTCAACAGTCTTTTTGCTTGTGATTGAGCAATCTTCTTTATCAAAAATAACCTTAAAACCCTTGTCAGTACATTGACTGACACTTATAAGATTTACCTCAACACTGCAACCAGTGCTACATCCTGAATGACAACATTTTCACAAATCAAACTGCCATATCCGATTGTGAATTCTTTGTTGTTGTCTTCAAAGGTCACCAAAGGGCTATCCATCTCCTCAAACTATGATAACATTGCTTTATCATATGTCATGTGCCTGGAGCATCCATTGTCAATGTAGCAACCCAAATTCGGGGTCAAGATTTGGTGTCACTAAATAATCTTTACATACAATAAAGTAATAAATAAATAACCCCTTAAATTCGGATCGTTTACAGGTTATGGTATGAAACAAGAATCTAACCTTCTATAACTCACAACAACTAGAATACAAGTTTAAATACCTTTGTACTAATGCCCTTGTCTTATTTTTCTAACATCTTCGTCCTCTTGCAGCGGAGATTTCTCTAACTTCTGCTGTCTATCAAAAGCTATTTACTTTTATCCTTATCTGTTTCTGAAAGAAATAAGAATTTACAAAGCAAAAGTGAGCCAAAAATGCCCGGCAAGTATATAATTGAGTTTCAAGCATTAATATCAACGGAAAATTTCCGGAAATTTTTTTTAAACAATTTTAAACAATTCTATTTATTTGAGGGAGTTGAGCGAATAGACATTGGTTGTTACCAGCCTTTAATTATAAATCCAAAAGTGACAAGCGGTTCCCAAATTCTTCTCCAGAATCAGGGTTTTGTCCGGTTTTGGAATCATAAAACTTTTCGAGAGAGAATGCCGTTAATGGCGATCAACAATAAATTAGACTGGACACTAGTTCACACTCATACCCTGCTGATCAGTCAGGATATAGTGTAGATCTATACCTAACCATATTGATCCATTCGGGTAACCAAGCACTATCGCCCAAGGGTCCGGTCCATCCCCGGCCCATAGGGTCCAGCTTATCACTGGCCCTCACAATAACTATCCAGCCCGTAGAGTATTTTGATGTCAAATCATTTTGATTTGAAAACATCCCAATTCAGGGTTCGTAAATAACCCGAAAGAATGGGTATTTGCTCAAGAAAGCAATCGATAATACAGGAACAATAATGAAAGGAACTTGCGTAATTAAGACTAGTTACAGCGAAATATAAAACAGTTAACTATTCTGAACTTAGAATATGAATGAAGTATTTGCAAGATGTTACGAGAAAAGTAAGGAATACTTGCCTTGATAAGCTTTAACCACTATTATCGGTTGACTTTTGGATTGCCTTGAACGTTTGTCTTTATCGTCAGACCACTATCCTATTCTGGCTACGATCTCAACGCTTAGGTCCTTCGATTGGAACTTTGCTGAGCTCGACGACTAACCACTAGATCATTGTTAGT
The DNA here is from genome assembly GCF_009905375.1 of Apium graveolens. NCBI lineage: Eukaryota > Viridiplantae > Streptophyta > Magnoliopsida > Apiales > Apiaceae > Apium > Apium graveolens. Next base: position 78,403,040 of record NC_133648.1, on the reverse strand, counting down.
CCGATGTCAATCCTCGGGTCTTCCGACTAGGACCTACAGGGTTGAAATACCCTAATTTAGATAATCGTATCCCTTAACATAATACCACTATCACTTCTACCCATACGATTTCATAACCCAACTCATATTTATATGTATTATTGAAATACACATAGCAATTATGGTTCACATCGTCGAAACTCGGTTCTGTGTTTGTTTTCGGAAAGTACGTATACTCGTCATTTTGAAAAATAGGGTAATCGATTATTTATAAAATATCTTGTCCCAACACGTAATTAAGTTCCGTAAAATTTAATTACATATCCTCGTTCGACGTCTCCAATAATTATAGGTTACGTTCCCGTATTTTCAGAATTAATTTCCCGAAATTCGGGTAGCGTCTCCTTTGTTTATCGGCCTACCCGTCGAATCGATTCGACGTCAAATCCACAACAACAATCCAATCACAAACCAATTTCACAAATTCCAACCTCCGATTCAATTAATTCATTCGTACTTTTTGTTTCGAAATTAATTTCACTACTGATTTTATTTATTTATAATTTAGGACTCATATTAACATCATCATTGTCCACTGTCAGCTCGCCGAGGCTCATCGCCGACGGCGGTAAAATTCACGGGTTTCCGATCATATCGGACATCCTACGTAAATCTCACTGATTAATAATTAATATTATAATTCCGCACAACTTATTTATATCACGAAATATTAGTCAATAAATCATGCAGAAAATTAAAAGAATTAAATTAATGTAATTTTCCAAAACCAAAATTCAATTTGAATTAATTCGAATTAAACAAGCACACATCAAAGTAACACAGTTGAAGCAGAACCCACAAACACAGCCTCAACACGCGCACGCGCCGCAACCAAACCAAAACAGGCCAATCAGGAAGGCAGGCAGCAACACCGCCTCCCCCCCATCGCACACACACAACACCATCATAACACACACACACACATATAACACACACACACATGCATATATATATATATATGAAAAAAACTGAAGCAAGAGAAATCGCCGGAAAAAAAACCGGGCGGAAAACTCACCGGGAAAACAAGAATCCGGGGAAATATCGGAGAGAAATAGAGAGAGAGAGAGAGAGAGAGAGAGAGAGAATAAGGGAGATGGATTCAAAGAGAGTCGGGAGAGAGGGAGAGAGAGAGAGAGAGAGAGAGAGAGAGAGAGAGGCGAGAGTGGAGAGATCGATGTAGAGAGAGAAGAGAGAGCTGGTGATGTTGAAAAAGAAAAACAGGAAATCAACTAATTATATTATCTAATCGTTTACTCCCAAAATCTGAATTCACATCGCAATTAATATTTAAACGAATAATTTACGGGTAGAAGTAACCCGGAAATTCACAAAAGTAGTTTTAAAAATCTCGAGTTAATTTAAAACTATTAATGCAAAATCTTCATAATTTTTAAATCATTTTTGAAACGCGCATCCGACCCGCGTTTTGCAAATTAACGAACAGATGGGCAGTTAAATAAAAGCCGAAAAATTTCCAAATTAATTTTAAAAATTCTCGAAATATTTAAAAGTTAATAGAATAAAATTTTCATGATTTTTGAATTATCCTAAAATTTAATGCATAATTTATATTTAAATGCGATCAGAAAATCATTTAAAGATGAATAATCAATGAAATATTGATTTCTAAATTTTATAAATTCCTAAAAATAATAAATAAAGTTAAAAAGCAACAAAAATAATTTTAGAAGCAATTTTAGCATTTATGAGAATAAATATTGAATAAAATCACTTCATGAGCAAAATAAATTCATACAGCTTAATAATTAATTATACAATTAATCTTTATACCCAACAAATCACACATAATTAGTAATACAACAACGCATAGCTCACAGAACCATCACATACTTTATTTTTTAATAATTCGATAATTATATGTACATATCGAATCCGAAAATAGATTACTTAGCCGCTAAGTAACTATATAACGATACAATTTTAATACTAGATCCGGATAATTATCAAAACGGAGCCTTCTATAAAACACTTTATACAAAAATAATGTAATAATACCTCGCCTTTCGAGAATACGGGTTTTATCGATCTATAAAATGATTAGCGTATCAAAATTTTTACGCCGGGACTCGTACAAGTCAACCGTATCCCGGATCGAAAAAGTCAAAATACGAAAAGTGTTCAGAATTATCAGATTAGCTTAGGAAGGAGTTTTCCGAAGAGTTTCGGGATGTAAAAATGCAAAAATGGTTGAAGTGGGACGATTTTTGATTCTAAAAAGTAATTTTATAATTACGTAAAAATAATCATTATTAATTCTATAGATACTTATAAAATCATATAATGATCCAAAATTACCAGAAAAATACCAAAAATATCTATATTTTATTCTGAACAATTAAAAATTAAAATATCCTAATTTTATCAGATATCAACACCCAAATATTAATATCAATCATCACATAATTCACCAAAATTCACGTAATGATCACATAATAATTATTTATTGATAAAAATAATTTCATAATATTTCCCGGACGTTACAGTCAATGATCCACATAACTTTATTCTTCTTGCCATGCACACAATGATGTTTAGATGTGTTTAGCTATCCAAACAATGTTAGGCACTTTCTTTTCTTGATAGAGTTAGCAGGAGTAGAACTTGAACAATAAAAAGAAACAGCTTTCTTAGTTTGATTAACATTCGCTTATTTGATCACAGATCTAAAATTAACTTCATTTGAATCTTTTCTCAACTTATGAAAGCTGGTCATAACTTTCATGTTGTGTGGAATGCAATCAAAATTGTCATAGAAAGAGTAGGGGTCATCAATTTCAGCTGATTGTACTTGAAGGCTCCGTACAATCTTTTTACAAAGATAAGTTAGGTGATTTGTTGAGCCACATCTTTGACACTACTTTCTGGAAGCATCTATAACATTGGCATAGTTGTTACTTTTGTTTACACCTATCTTTCCAATTTCGTTCTTCTTTTTCTTCATACATTTGGAGCTAAATTACTCTCCCTGATTGTACACATATAAATGTCTTGTGAACTCGCTATACCTGTAACAACAAGGTCAACTCATTCGCAATCATTTTATCTATCTCATTGTCTCAAAGGGCTAAATTAATTTATACCAATCTTCTTTTCTTTCCAATTCTAATAATTTGTTGTCATGAATGCCTTCCATTTTCACTGGTTGTTCTACTCTACTTTCCATGCCTCTTTCTGTTCGATTATCCTGACCTATGATCGTTTTCAATCGTATTTGAGAACCTTTAGCTGGTCTCATGTACTTTTCATTCATCTACGCATAATATACTGAGTTCATGGCGTCTTCGGTCTCTAAATGTCCTAAGTTTATTCTAAAATTTAAAATTAAAGAGAAAATCTCGACAATTGCGTTCAGCTCACCACTTAATCACTATTTAAAATTTTACTGAAATGCTTTTCTCTGACGTTCCGTCACATATAAAGTTCCTTTCTTTCTTCACGCCACATTACCCGAAAGTCATCTTCTATCTTTATGTCTCGTATCATATTCTCGGAGTAACCTAAATTTCCCGAGTTGCCACAATTTAACCAACCCTTATTTCGCACTTCTGCCAATATATTAATCAATTCGATTAATTACAATTTATACTTGAATTCGATAACATGCTACCATCTCCTTAAAATAATGTCAAACTTACTTTTCGGGTAAAACATTTAGCAATAAAAGAACAATCGGGTTTGGTTAACCTATTCCTAGCAATTCAAATAACGCTTTTTCATCTCTGGTTTTCGAACTATATTCATTTGAAATCATTACGATATCATGTTCACCCCTTTGATAGAGGTTTTGGTTCTTCAGTAGATACGACTATTACATACATGTCCTTCCCTTTCAAAGTCGAACTCTTGATGTTAATACTTATTATGTTGTTATATCAAATTAGATATCAGTACGAACTTTGATACTCACAACATCCCATGCTAAAGTCAACATCAATCATCTATACTAATACCACCTTTGATATTTTAACAACAAAGTAAGTATCAACATAAATCAGAAACTGAGTCAAAACCTGATATTCAATTTCTAACTTTCCAATTCCTTTACACACTCCCCAGCAATCTTAATGATTTTCACTCTTTCTATTCTACTCAAGACATCTGTCCCTAAATGGACCTTGTCTGGTTGTAGTTAACCAAACCTCCATAGCTCATAATCCATTATAACCAGAATTTTTACCTTTGAAGCTTAGAGCGCAGTTGCTACTTTTCAACCCTTCGCAGGCATATCTTCAGGCGTTCAACTTGGTCTCCCTTTTCTTTGAATGGGCGAGGATGCTATCAATAAATACAATCATACTATCCAAATACTCCATATACATTATGTTCATTTAATTCTCAGGAACGACGGGTACATAACATCATTAGAACTCATAATATCCATACCTTACTCTAAATACAATCTTTATTGTGACCTCAGGCCTACAACTTCTGATGATCAATGCATAACTTCATACCTCCATTCTCCTTTTTCCATGACCACTTTTATGCATAACGCGAAACACTTCTTATCTCATTACTCCTTTATTCCACACTCTTGAAGTTTCCTTAACTCATTATTCCATCTCTACTGGGCCACACGATACGGGGCTTTTGACACCAGCTCGACTCTGTGCAGTAACCAATGAGAAATTCTACCTTATGCTCCGAGGTAACTTTGGAAAATCATTAGTTAGAACCTTCGGGACTTCACTTTAATTTTAGAGAATTCCGATATGAGATTAATTGTAATGCTCTTCTCTAACAATTCACCACTAATACCTTTGTTTAATCTTCCCTGTTTACACGTATTCTTTGAATGAAATTCCTATCTCCAATTATCGACGTTTCACTTCATCTTCATATCAGTTCTGGCACAACTGACGTTCACAACTTGCTTATATCCTGAATCATTTTATAAAATTTATTTATCATCCTTTTGATTCCACTTCTCTTCTTAATTAGTTCTCCATTCTCATCGTTCATTATTTCTTTTAAACATGAGGAATCTCTTTTCCCTGATAATACTAATCCGTTCATTATTATATAAGCCATTTATGGAATGAAATCTTTTATTTATAATATTTAAATTTTTACTAACGGAATTATTAAAATTCATCGGTAGCTATTTTCTTAGCTTCGTTAAAATCATCATTGATCGCATATTTGGCTTTCTCCTATTGATCAACATTTCTTTTTCCCGGGTTCACATACGGACTTCGTCAGTCTCTGCCTTATATCGGATACTTGTATCTAGGAGTTTTCCTTCATTCAATCGTCATTCAATATGGGTATACATCCAAGCCCTTCTTGGAATGCTATTACATATGATAAAATATCTTTGTTTTGTGTTAAACCTTCAGTTCTTGAAAACCTTCTTCTTGTTTATTACAAAGGCCTATTCATCTAGATAAAACCTCACACATATATGCATTAACATCACGTTAATTCTATTAAACTTTCGATTTCTACTAATGCTATTACTTCCTCCAAATTCCTAATTGCTTTGATTTCGGATCTGAAAATCTTGTCAAAGTTTGACTTAATCTAATTGGAATCGATCTCCATTTAACTAACCATTAGTTGGTAAAGTTAATCAATTAACTCTTTTAACTGATCAATTAAACCAAGTGTTGACTAGCTAACTGGAATCAAAGACCAATTATATAAAGTCGGTTTGGTCATAACAATCTTTCCCAAGAACCGAAATCGCAACCATTTGGAGTACAACTGGGAATGAAAATATACTTCTTTATTCTTAAAACTAGGGTAATTTCTGAAAATTTGGGCAGCACTTCCCCTATACCATCGACTACCAGCCGGACTCAAGCCGACATCATCAATCAATCAAGCCATCTACAAACACATCAATCCACTTCCATCCACCGAACTCATCAATTCACCATACTTACGAATATATCGTGTTGATCACCATATGTACCATTAACTGACATAGCATATATCCTTTGAATTGACCTAAGGTCTTAAACCAACAATGATTAATATAACCATGACTTTCTCAGTTCTTTCAGAATATTACAAAATGTTATTATTGAACTTAAAATTTATCTCGTTATTTCTCAAAAATTTTATTTCGCGAGTATTTTAACTTATTTCTTGCCATTACTAATCGTGTATAGTTACTTTTAAGAATTATACCGCATTCTTCACCCGATCATACCAATTCTCCATCTTTGACGATACATGCTCAATTTCATTAGCTAATTTGTTTATCTTCTAATAACCACACATGATCTTAATTATCATTATTACAATCTGGTGAAAACTCAATCATCAGATCATTATTTCTTCACTGTGCTTTCATTTTTGGCTTCAATTACTGGTGTTTTGATGATTGGACTAGTCTCAGGATTTTTCTCACTCTCAGTGTTGACAGTGATTTGGCATTTTCTTCTCTTCATCTTCATCTGTAATTTCTTACTTGATGATAAGCTCTTCTTCACTGAAGTTCACCTCATAGACTTTGAACAAGGGTGCATTCACCTTTTGAAGAACCACAAGAAATTCTTTGTTCACACTTTTCTTTCCCTTGTCAATTTGACTTTTCTTTTGAGATAAACTAGCCTCATAGTCCAATCCAATAGTTATGTTAGCACTGGACTTGTTCTTTTCATGGTATTGACCAACCAATTGAGATGCATTTTTAAATGACTTAAGCTTCAGATCATTTTTCTGAATTTTATCTCTCCACACAACTTCTACTTCCTCTGCATATTTCATCTTATTTTTTAGATACTCATTTTCTTGTCTAACTTCTTCTAGACTGACAAGCTGCAACTCTAGTTCTTGTTTCTCAATTTCAAGTTTTTTTTTCACTTTTGATAGCCCACTCATTTTCTCAGTAACAACCACCATGCTTGTGTGAATATGAAACATTTCTACACTCATATTTTCAAGAGTTTTATTATACTGTGAAACATTTAAATAAATGGTGGTTAGGATAGGTACCTCAAATTTTGATGCAGACGACTCTCCTTCCTCTAAATCCATGAGAGCATAATTTCCATATCAACATCATCTTCATAATTTGTGTCATCCCAACTCTTCCCCTCAGCAATATAATCTTTTCCTTGTTATTTCTTCATAAGTGCTTTATACTTAGCTTCAAGCTCCAAATATGCCTTGTCTTTTTTCACCTTCTTTGGCTTTTTGTATTTTGTGGCAAAGTGACCAAGTTCATCACAGTTGTAGCATCTAATCTTTGATCTGTCCACAGATCCTGACTTATAGCCACTTTTTCCCGTTGTATTTGTCTGAATTTTTCCTTTCCAGTTGTTATTGTAGGATGAGTGACCTTTACCCTTGAAGTACCTAGGCTTCTTGACTCTTATATTTGAAAACCTTCTTACCAGATAGGCCATAGGCTGGTCCATTTCATCCAACTCATCGAGAGTATAATACTCATCCTCTTCCAACTCCAAAATGACTTGTTTTTGAGGTTTCTTGTTCTTCTGCTCAACAGGATGCATAACTTGAGTCTAGGATTCTGTTTCATCTTCAGATATTTTCTTGTCATTAAATATCAAGGCATTTGAAATATCTACAACATGTCCTTGACTTAACTTTAATAATTTTCTCTGCATCATATCCAGCTCATAGGTTTTAAGAATGCCATATAAAATCTCCAAATTTATTCTCCCTAGATCTCTCCCTTCTTTTATTACAGAGATTTTTTGTTCTAGGTGGTCAGTAAGAGTGGGCAAAAAATTTAGATTGACCTCCTCAGCTCCATAATACTTGTTATGCAGCTACAAATCATTTATCAGTTTGTTGAACCTTTCAAAAACCTCAGCAATGCCTTCTTTAGGTTTAGTCATGAAATCCTCATATTGTGAGACTATAATCCTTCTTTAGTTTGACCTCACTTCTTCAGTACCTTCACACAGAATCTTTATCTTTTCCTAGATCTGCTTGGCTGACTCACAGTTGATAATGTTGTTGTACATGATATTATCAAGAGATTCAATAAGAATGAGTTGCAGGATACTGTCAAGTGAAACTTTCTCCTTTTTTGGTTCAGTATATGTAGATGGATCGTTAGGAGCAAAGTGACCAGGAATGACCATATCATCATCAGTTACTTCACCTACCCTCACCATAGGAGTGAGGGGTCCATGCTTGAGAGTTTTAAGATATAGTGGATTAGCCATCCTAATGAACAACAACATCTTCTTCTTTCATAGGGTATAGTTCACTTTGTCAAAGACAAGAATCTTGATACTTCCAAGATCTAGTTTGTTTACTTTCAGATTTTGCTCTGATACCACTTGTTAGGTATGAAGGGCAACACATAGGGAATAAATGTGTTTTATTGATTTTCTTGATTATCAGATAGTGTTTTTGCCTTTTTGGAACTTAACATCTAGATATTAATTTGTAATTATAAAAGACTAAATGTAAAGACACAGGTAATTTATTAAAACTCACTTGATTTATATTAAATCAAATTTGTTATGCTACAAATATGTGTTCTTGAATGATAAGAACTCAACTACTTCTCTTGAGAGGATACAAGATTTCTAGATTTATTTTATTATATCTGAAACAAAGGACCCGTGATATGTTTTATAGAACAATATGCACAGCTTACAAAGATTATATTAAAATGGACTAACATATATTTTAAAGTCTATTTATCTATTTTCACTTTTAGTGCATCAAATCTTCATACAATTTAACAGGTCTGTGACACTCCTTTGTCCAGTTCATCTTGTCCCTTGATCTTGCATTTTTCAAGCTGCATTTATCGACTTTCCAATTCAATGATAAAATTGTTTATTGACTGATAATCTTGGATGTTCAAGTTGTCTGTATACTGAATTTTAAGGCTGTTATCAAGATCTATTTTATTATATAGAGAATGAATTATCAATATCTCTACTTATCTATAAGTATTATGACTTGTCGAGATCTCCAATTTTTTACAAGTAGATTGACTTGTCGATATCTTCAGTTCTCTACATAGGCTTTTGACTTGTTGATATAAGTAGATTTTGACTTATCGATATCTCCAGTTCTCTACATATAGATTTGACTTATCGATATCTTCAGTTCTCTACATTTTTGACGTGTCGAAATCTTCACTTTTCTACAAGCAGATTAACTTGTCGATATCTTTTTGGACTTCTCTACAAGTCATTTTTGACTTCTCGACATACATCTCTATACTTCTTGATCTGTGACTTGTCAATATGTGACTTAGAATATATTTCCAAAAACAACTATTTAATTCCAAACTTTTACCTTTTTCTCTAAGACATGATCAGTATTGATCTTCTTGCACAGTTTGTTACTTAACTTGCCGGTTGTTCATAGAAAATTTCTTCAGTCTAATCCTCTTAACACTTTTACATAATCAAGAAATACAAATACAAAATACAATAAGTTTATTATGCAACTGATTCTTAGGATTGTCAGAGTGACGTAGTCTTGTTATGTGTCGGCATGTCTTGCACAAAATTGTTGTCAATCAAAGTGAAGCTTAAACTTCAGTTTGATTGCTCATATTTTTATTTAATGTTTTCAACCCTTTAATTTGTTGTGTTTCAAGAATGGACAATGTATATTGTAGCTTCACTTTTTAAGTTCACATATAAACATTTTTAAAAAAAAAAAATTTAAAGACGCTTTATTTATTATGGTATGTTTCATTTTTTTCATTAAAATTTTGTTTGATTTTGAAACCAAAATCGAACCTTTAAAAATCAAACCTAGATTTTTGAAACCGAATTTATGGTTAGCTTTTGGTTTTCGATTTTTAAAATAAAAAATACCTGATTTAGATTCTGATTTTAGTCAAAAATCGAACTGAATCGGGTTATACTCTCCCTCACTGGGCACATATATTTATATATGTCACATTCTCAACTCTTATATTACTCTTTTAACCCAGTTATCAAATACATATGCAACCCACCAAATCACCGACTACCAAAACATCAAACTCTCTTACCCCGATTATTTATACGATGCTCCCGTTTGATACCGGATAAAGCAAATTTCACGTTCAGCCTCCATTTGAATTATGTTAAGGGGTCTTTCGTTTTTCATAAAGGTTTGAAAGTCCTTTATTATCTGAATGATTTCAACCATACACAAGAAATTTCACTCTACATTCAAGTGAATTGGTTTTGAGAGATCTAATGGACATAGTCCGAACCTTCCTAATAAAAGGAGGATCGGAAAGAGGGGTGTTCACCCACGAGAACGGAAGGGCATTGTACCACTTTCACTAGTGTCGATTATGAGAACAATCGGTGCAGATTCTATATAAGAGCACATTATGTCCCATTTGGCTCAATATCAATAGCTGATTCCATCGTTTATAATCGAAAAAAGGGTTAGGAGAGGTTTTTAAAACTAAAAGAGGCCTTTATATATTAGTCTAGTGGCAATTTACAGGGTCGAATATGGAGATCTCACAATACTCGAGAAAGACATCTCTTATTGGCATACTGTTATTCCCAGTGGACTAACAATGAGATTTACAGAAGGGGGGTTGAATGTAAATCTCAAAACTTTTTCAAGTTTTGAGTAGTTTCTAAGGCTAAGTGTTTTAGTGAGCAAATGTGTGTGAATGGCTTGAAGCTAATATAGACAGATATATATTCAAACACAAATATAAAGAACACAAAGAACTTAAAAACTTTTCTGGTGGATTTGTTGTTCCACCAGAGATGTGTTATTTCAGAAAATCTGTTATTCAAGGAATTAAATCACAGCTGCTTCCTAGTACAAACTAGATAATTTTCTCTCTGGATTTTTCTAAACAGCTCTGGAAAAATTCACATCTAATTACTAGATGCTACTTGGTTTATATATCACCAAGTTTACAAGTGAAGACAAAACTGTAAAATACAATTAAAAAGGCTCTTCACATGTTTCTTCTTCATTTCTCTATCCAATGCAATTTAGGCTTAGCTGTTAATCTTTGAATACTTCCTTGTTTGCACCAGAATGGAAATGCTGCATTTTCTTGATTCCTCCTAGAGGCTTCCACATTCCAGTTTGTCTCTGTCAACCCATATGCCTCTGTCAGCTTATGAATTGTCACTATCAACTGCTAATGAACTAAGCATCCGTTGAAGCTTTCATCCGTTGATGCCTTATCCGTTGAGGCTTTATCCGTTGAAGCTTTATCCGTTGATGCATTAGCAGTTGAAGTCTTTATCCGTTGGAGCACTTATCCATTGATGGATATTATCCGTTGAAGCTTTAGAGACATCCGTTGAAGCTTTGTTTCTTATCCGTTGAAGGTCTTCAATATCAGTTGATATTTCTTCACTTATACAAAATTACAAGGCATGAAATATTTACAATTAGCCCTCCTATTTGCATATCCACTAGTAGTCAACATGACTGATAATTTCCTATAACATCTAAGAATTACAACTTGAATCCAGAGAGTGAAATGTGCTACAATACTAAACTTATTGCTAAGTAAAGCTACTCCTTCAACAGATAGCCAAGATGGTCTTATCCGTTGAGGCTACAAACACTAGATTTCTACTTAAGTGGTTTGTATAACTTATCATCAAACTAATACACATATTCCTAACAATCTCCCCCTATTTATGTCTACTAGAACTGTAGGCATAAATTTGGGTTTAGCTTGATGAGAACAAAACACTTGACAAATATATTAACTGTAATAAAGCAGAAATTCAAAAGTGCTGCAAAAATGTGTATGCTGAGATGGAATTGAAGAATTACATTGTTTCCAAGGGTGCTCCTTTAGCCTGAGCAGATTAATTTCTTTTCCTTTGATCCCTTGTTTTATTTCCTAGCCTCCTGTCATTCTCCTCTATTTGAAGTTGAAGTTGTCTGTAGAACTCAGCTTCATCTTCTTCATTGATGTTCAACTTAGATTGCATATCCTTGAGAGTTTCATTACTGGCAATCTTGAGCTGATCTTCAAGTCTGAAAAATCTTCTGACTCCTTTGTTGTCTCTGAACTCCATCAACCATTGAGGTGATTTGTGAACTGTAATTCCTCTTTCTTGAATGAGTAATGTTCTAGGCAAGGCATTGGGCTCCCACCAAGTTTTCCTTATGTTGGCAATCTTGTTGAGAATCTCAGTCTTGGCAGTCCTGGTAAAGCCAGAATCCCTTTGTATGGCTGAGTAGACTCTAACCAAGGTAGAGTAGCCTTCATTCAGAATCCTGTAGAGAGGCCAAGTTCTTTCCCCACTTCCTTTGTATTTGAACACTAGTCTTTCTGGTAGCTGTCTGTAGGCATCTATTCCCCTTACTTCCTCCAGCTCATCCAGATAGAGTTCATTGTCTGAAAATTCTTTTATGTCACAAATGTGAACATAATCATCCTTAGAGGCTTGTGGCTTAGGCTTAGGCTTCTGAGTGAATTTGATTGAGGTTTTAGGAGGTGTTGATTTGATTCTTCTTTTCTGCTTCTTTGATGGCGGAGAAGAGGTTAAAAAGGTGGGAAATTTGATGGTGTCCCAATCAATTGGTTCCTCCTTAGGAATGATTGTTTCACCATGAATGTTTATGAAGGGGTCAGTCACAATGGGTTCAGGAATAGAAGGTAGTGGTTTGGATTTTAATTGGGTTTCTTCAGTCTCATCTACCATCTTTCTCTTTGCATTGGCCTTCTTTCTGTTCCCTTTCTGCCATTCCTCTCTTTCCTTACTTCTTTCTTCCATATCATTATCAACCATGTCCCCCATACCTTCATCTTCACTTTTGTCTTCAATTTCTTTCTTTTCTTCAGCTTGACTTGACTTTAGCTGTTTTTCAAGCTTTGCTTGTGCTCTTTTGTCAGCCTTTAGCTTTTTGGCTTCTTCCTTCAACCTTCTGGTTTCTTCCCTCTTGGCTATTGGGAATTTGGGATGTCCTTGCATCACACAAATGCTCTTTCCCTCTCTAAAGATAATAGCCATGTTCCTCCTTTCAACCACATCCATGGTTTCTTTGTGCTTTATGATACTTCCACCCAAAACCTTGTCTTCATCAGTCTTTGGAAGAGGAAAATCCACTTCTTTCATCTGAGCAAGGCTTAGAGGATTCTTTGTAGAGTCCTTATTGGATCTGTTGTTGGGCTTGAGAACCATAGGTTTCATATTTTTGGCAGAAGTCTCTCCAACCTTATTCCTCCTTACTGGCTTGAGCTCCATAATAATTGATTCCACCTTTGTGCTATGCTTCACAGATTGTGATTTAGAAGCTGTAGAACCAAAAATTTGTTGCATCTTTTCATCAATTTTCCTCCTTTGCTCTTTGACTTGCAATTCAGCTGCTGTTATCTGGATTAGATCAATTCCATCAAGCTTTCCTTTGATTTGAATAGTTGGAGAAGTGGTGATGGCAGGAACTAGCACTTGAGATATTTGAACTGTTGTTGATGGCTCTCCTTCCCCTTCCCCTTTATTCTCCCCCTTTTTGTTATCATCAAGGGTAGGGGTCAAGCCTTGTGCTTTTGCCAGCTGTATTAGTAGATTTGTCTGAGTTTGTTGATTCTGAAGAATGGTGACGATAGAGTCTTCAATGATCTGAACTCTGTCTTCCAACCTGGCCAGCCTCTTGTTAGCATCAGATGCTCTCCTCAGTCTCCCCAACAAATCTTGCATAGTACCATAAGGCATGACTGAATCCATCTTCTCAGCATTGTAGGATTTCAGATCAGCAATGTCCTGCTTGAGTTCATCCACACTTAGATTCTGTTTGAAATGCTGCAACTGCAAGAGATGCAGAGAGTCCAGATGAGCTTGAAGAATTGCCTTGGTACCAGCATCTGTAGTCTCCTGAAGGGCCTTCTGAATAGTCATTACTTGCCTGACCAAAGTTACACCAAACTCTCCTGGTGTAGATGCCTTTGCCCATACCCAATCAGGGAGATCTGGAACAGAACTTGGGTCTGCTTCTCCCCCTAAGTTCATGCTCTCATCCAAAGAATTAGAGTCATCATCATTAGAATTTACTACAAATTCTTCAGATGGCTCACCAGCTTGAGAAAGCAGCCTGTTAACAGCAGCTTTGTCTCTGAGAAGAGATTCTGAAGTGTGTACAATGTTTAAAGTCTGTTCTGCCTCCACATTGCCCTGAGCAGCCAACAATTGATAGGCTGGAATAGGGTGAGTAAAAGTGTCAGCATCCAAGGAAATGTTATCAATTACAGCTTTGTAATATTGCTGAAATTGGCTTCCCTTGTCTGCATCATCCACAATCATTGACTCACTAGCAATGGCTGGATCCACCCTTATAGCTTCTATACCTGCCTTTCTCTCATTTTCTCTATTTTCTTGCATCAGGGGCTCCCCCTGGCTCACACACACCCTCACCCTCACCTTCTAAGGTGGCACTCCCCTCACTCACTTTTGCCATGCTGGAAGAAATAGCATACATACGGTGACTCTCAACCTCTCCTTTTGCCTGGGAGCAACCCAGCCTCTCACTCAAATTATCACTCCCTTCCCTCAAACCTAAAAGTAATTGTAAAATAACCAATTCCTCTACAGTTGGAATTGTTTCTGTTATATATGTAGAGACCATCAACGGATAGGGAGTATCCGTTGAAGTGGAAACTGATGATATCAACGGATAACTACTGTTAAGCTTATCTGTCGAAGAACAACTACTTGTCAACGGATGAGAGATATCCGTTGAAGAAGGAAAAGATGTAGATATTGAAAGTGACATAATTGTTGAATCTGTGTGAATTGATTTTAAGTGAGGTGACACAGATTCTTCAACTATATCTGAAAGAATTAGCTGATGATCCAACAAATCATCTAAAAGATGATGATCATCAGGTTTTGAGTGGGGCTCCTCCCTGAGTTTTAATGAGGGAGAATCAAGAAGTGATGTGAATATCATATCCACATCCAGAGAGGGTGATGGAGAGTTTGATGATGGATGTGTTTCTATTATGAGAGAATGGGGCTGTGACTCCACATTTGCTGGAGTCACATCAAGCTGAATTTGAGAAGGCAAAGATACAGGTGGATGTATCTGTGCTGTGTGTGCCCCTTGTGTGGAAACTAGGGTCTTGGCCTTCTTCTTCCTTGAAAAGGCTTTGATTGGTGAATGTGTGGCTTCAGTGTCCCTCCCTCTTTTGTTATGTGTCCCTGGTTGGGGACTATTTTCAATAGTTGCACCCTTTTGGGAGGATGCAACTAGGGATGTGTTTGACTCCTTTTGAACCACCACAGTCTTTTGAGAGACTGTGGCTTGGCTGGCTGGGGTACCACTCACCTCTCCCACCTTATCCTGGGGGGTTTCTTGATGTTCACCCTTCCCCTCACCACTCACACCGTGTTCACTCCCTTCAGGGTTTATGGTAGTTGTTACAACTGTTGTCTTTTGAGAGACAACAGAGGTGGTTTTCTTTGGCTTGTGTTTTGAAATTTTAGTTTTGGTGGCTTTGGTAGGAACCTGTTTGGACAAAGACACAGATTACATTGCCACACTGGAAGGCAAAGAAATAATGGGGTTGGAAATAGTAGGAGTTATAGAAGTGTTTACCTCACTTACCTGTGGTGCATTCATGATTGGCAAATATACCAATGGCACCTGGCTGTTGAGGTTCATTCTCAAAAGGTCTGCAAGGACCCTTTTCTCTTGTGCCCAACATTTGATTTTATTGTTCTCATTAGATATAACCAATCCTTCAGCAACATGGTTAGCCAATAACATAAAGAATCTAGCATAATAGATGTTATGTGGTCTATTAGCTTTGTTACCTAATCTGGAACATAATTCTAGCATGACATAGTTGCTAAAATTAAAGTACCTATCAGAAACTAGCATATAGAGCATATTAACAAGAGATGAAGTTATGGCATCAAAATTGTTGATCTTCCCAGAGAAAACCTTGATAAAGGCATTTCCAAGAAAACTTCATTATTTCCTAAGGCCCTTCCTTCTAATACTACCTAAACTAGCAGAATCAAAAGCATAGCCTATGGAATCTAACATAGCAGATACATCTTTATCAGTGTGTGGTGTCATGGCATTATTCTCAGGCAACTTAAAACAAGACTGTATATCATCACAGTTAATGCAGTAATCCATACCTTTGAGAGATAAGGCAATAGTCATATCTGTGGAGTTGAACTCTGCAGTTGTCCAAATCTCCTCAATCACCTCACAGTAGATGGTTGGGGCTTCCAGCATTACATAGCTTAGTTTGCAGTTTTTGATGAAGTCCATCATCTTGTGATAATCAGAATGGGCTTCATTCTTTTCAACCAAGGCTACAAAATTATTCTTTTCATAAACAAATCCAAATTGAGACATAATTTTGACTACTGGTGCCATTGTTGTGAGTTGAGGTTGCAGAGAAAAACTTGAGAATTTTGGGAGAGAAGGAGAATAAAAATTGCAAGAAAACGTAAAGTGAAAATAAGAATTCAATGGGCTTTTATACTTTCTTGAATTAAAACGTAAATAAAATGATTAAATGATACTTTTAAATAAATTACAGCCGTTTAAGAATAAAGAAAACTGTAGAAATTCTGAAAACTGCCTTTAATACATACAACAGTGTATATCTGTATCAACGGTTAGGTAAAAGAATCAACGGCTGTGACTCACTTAAAGTAACTGATGTGACACTTCAACGGATAAGGTAAATAGTTATCTGTTGATGATCAACACTATTTTATCTGTTAAGGGATAAAATTACCAGAAATATATTTGTCTTTCAACGGATAATGAACATCCGTTGATAGAATAATTTTGGCTTTCAACGGATAGGGAATATCTGTTGATAGAATAAGTCTTACTCAAAGCCAACTTTGTTCTTGCAGCAAATTCATTTCAGGCTTCAAGGCAGATTTCAAAGAGGACATAAATTTATGAATAATTAAGCATACCTAGCTCACTTACTAATCTTGTGAATGTTAATTCATCAAGTGGCTTGGTAACTATGTCTGCAATCTGCTTTTCACTTGGAACAAAATGAAGTTCCACTGTACCTTTCATCACATGTTCCCTAATGAAGTGGTACTTGATGTCAATGTGCTTGGTTCTTGAGTACTGCACTGGATTTTCAGTAATGGCAATGGCACTTATGTTGTCACAGAATATAGGAATTTTGTCAACAGTTAGTCCATAGTCAAATAGTTGATTTCTCATCCATAGTATATGTGCACAGCAACTACCAGCAACAATGTACTCTGCTTCAGCTGTTGATGTAGAAACAGAATTTTGTTTCTTGCTGAACCATGACACAAGCTTGTTCCCTAGAAATTGACAGGTGCCAGTTGTGCTTTTCCTGTCTATTTTGCAGCCTGCATAATCTGCATCTGAGTAGCCAATTAGATCAAAACCAGACTCTCTAGGGGTACTAAATTCCTAGATTTGGAGTCCCTTTGAGATATCTGAAGATTCTTTTAATAGCCACTAAGTGAGATTCTTTAGGGTCAGCTTGAAATCTAGCACAGAGACATGTAGAAAACATTATATCAGGTCTACTAGCAGTTAAATATAAAAGTGAGCCAACCATGCCTCTATAACTTGAAATGTGCACAAACTTTTCAGCCTTGTTTAATTCAAGCTTGGTGGTAGTGGCCATGGGAGTTTTTGCAGATGAACAGTCCATTAAGTCAAACTTCTTTAAAAGATCATGAATATATTTAGTTTGACTAATGAAAATTCCACCACTAACTTGTTTAACTTGTAAACCAAGAAAATAAGTTAGCTCTCCCATCATGCTCATTTCATATTTACTTTGCATTAACTTAGCAAACTTTTTACAAAGCTTATCATCTGTAGATCCAAATATAATATCATCTACATAAATTTGAACAAGTATTGTAGAGCCATTAACATTTCTAAAGAAAAGAGTTTTGTCAACAGTACCTCTTGTGAAGTGATTATCTAGAAGAAATTTTGACAAAGTCTCATACCAGGCTCTAGGTGCTTGCTTTAGTCCATAGAGTGCTTTCAACAGATAATACACATAGTCTGGAAAGTTTGGATCTTCAAATCCTGGAGGTTGGCTTACATAAACTTCTTCCTCCAATTCCCTATTTAGAAATGCACTCTTGACATCCATTTGATAGACTTTGAAATTGGCATGGGCTGCATAGGTTAGAAAGATTCTGATGGCTTCAAGTCTGGCAACTGGAGCAAATGTTTCATCAAAATCTATTCCCTCTTGTTGAGAATAGCCTTTAGCAACCAATCTGGATTTATTCCTTATGACAATGCCATTTTCATCCATCTTGTTTCTGAATACCCATTTTATGTCAATAGAACTCTTGTTCTTTGGCTTGGGTACCAGCTTCCATACTTTGTTCCTCTCAAATTGGTTTAGCTCCTCTTGCATTGCTAAAATCCAATCTGGATCCAATAGAGCTTCTTCCACTCTCTTAGGTTCCTCCTGTGATAGAAAACTACTATACAAACATTCATCTTGAGTAGCCCTTCTAGTTTGCACTTTAGATGTAGCATCACCAATGATCAGTTCAAAAGGGTGATTCTTGGTCCAATTCCTTTGAGGTGGTAGATTAGCTCTAAATGAGGTTGCCTCAGTATTGTCATGATGTGTGATAGAATGTTGATTGGTTGAAACTCCCCCTGAGTTGTTGATCCTTTGAAAGGAATTGGGAGCTCTATCAACTGATGAAGTGAATTGATTATCCGTTGACAGACCGTGATCAACGGATGCTTCATTATGAACTTCAACGGATGATGCACTTTGTCTTTCAACGGATGCTGCATTGCTTCTTTCAACGGAAGCTGAATTATAACTTTCAACGGATGCAGCATTCTGTGCATTATCCAAAGGCAGATTTTGAATTCTTCTTGAGATGCCTTCTTCATCATTCTCATCTTCACTATCATCACAATATATCTCAATATTGTCAAATTTGAGTCCTTCATGATGTCCCTCATCTGTTAGTCCATTAATCTTTTTATCATCAAACACAATATGCACAGATTTCATGACAATGTTGGTTCTTAGATTGTAGACCCTATATGATTTTCCAGCAGAATAACCAACAAATATTCCTTCATCAGCCTTTGCATCAAACTTCCCTTTGTGATCAGATTGATTCCTTAAGATGTAACATTTGCAACCAAAGACATGCAGAAAGTTTAAAGTTGGTTTTCTTCTCTTGAATAATTGATAGGGAGTCATGCCTTTTGCCTGATTGATTAGAGAAATATTCTGAGTGTAACATGCACAGTTAACAGCCTCAGCCCAAAAGTAAGTTGGGAGTTTTGACTCTTCAAGCATTGTCCTTGCAGCTTCAATTAGTGATATGTTCTTCCTTTCCACCACACCATTTTGTTGTGAGGTCCTTGGAGCTGAGAACTCATGCATGATCCCATTTTTTTCACAGAACAACTTCATGGTTGAATTCTTGAACTCAGTTCCATTGTCACGCCTAATATTCCTTACTTTGAAATCAGGATGATTGTTGACTTGCTTGATATGATTGATAATGATTTCACTAGCTTCATCCTTTGATCCAAGAAAATAAACCCATGAAAACTTTGAGAAATCATCTACAATCACTAGGCAATATTTTTTCCTTGAAATTGACAATACATTGACTGGTCCAAAAAGATCCATGTGTAGCAGTTGTAATGGTTCATCAATTGCAGATTCAAGCTTCTTACTGAATGATACTTTCTTTTGCTTTCTTTTCTGACAAGCATCACACAGTCCATCCCTTGTGAATTCTACTAGAGGTATTCCTCTAACTAAGTCCTTTTTGACTAGATCATTCATTGTCTTGAAATTCAAATGGGACAGCTTCTTGTGCCATAGCCAACTTTCAACTGAGCTTGCTTTGCTGAGAAGACAAGTAATAGATTCTGCATCTGTAGAGTTGAAGTCAGCTAAGTACACATTCCCTTTTCTAACTCCAGTTAGAACCACTTTATTGTCCTTCTTACTTGTGACAATACAGGCTTCAGAATTGAAGGAAACAGTATTCCCTCTGTCACATAGTTGACTGATGTTCAATAAGTTGTGTTTGAGACCATCAACCAGTGCAACTTCATCAATGATGACATTTTCTTTTGAAATCAAGCCATATCCCATAGTGAATCCTTTGCTGCCATCTCCAAAGGTTATGCTAGGGTCAGCTCTCTCCTTAAACTCTGTGAGCAGGGTGAAATCTCCTGTCATGTGTCTTGAACAGCCACTGTCCAAGTACCATAGATTACTTCTTTTTCCCTGCACACAACAAAATCAATCAAGTTGATTTTGGTACCCAAGTTTCCTTGGGTCCAGCCTTGTTAGTCTTTTTCCTAGACTTCATTCCTCCTGCATCTTTTGACTTAGGTAACTTTGGGTCAACCTTGATCTCGGATGTGGTTGGTTGAAGTGTAGGGTTAGTCACAAAATCATTTAGCACATTTGATTGAATTTGATAAGGCATAGATTGTGCAAATATGTTATTCCACATAGGCATATTGTATGGCATTTGAGGCATACTAAATGCAGTAAAATAAGGATTATTAATATATGGCATGTTTGCAAAATGTGCATGGGGATTCTGATGAGACATAACAGGCATAGCATGCAGAGGTGACATAGACATGTTAGGCATGGAGGGATTTGAAGGCATGGGAGCATTTTTAACAGATTTGCAATTATCAGATAGGTGATTAACACTTTTACAATGTACACAGCTTTTTCTAGGAGCATACCTATTAGGTGTGTAATTGTTATGTTTATTAATCCCTACCTTCCCATTTCTTTTAGATTTTCTTTTAGTTTCCTTCTTACCCTCAACCAACTTAAGCCTATTTTTCAGCTGGTCTAAAGTCATGTGTCCTATATTCACCTTACTGGCATCTTTGGATGTGCTAGCTCCTTCTTTGACAAAGTTCTTGAAAGTTGAATCATCCTTCTTATTGAGATTTTTATTTTTAAAATTACTTGCATGTTCTAATTGATGAGCCTTCAACGGATGCTCTTTTTCTTCCTTCAACGGATAACTTTCATCATCCGTTGATTCCACATCCGTTGACAATCCATCAATTAATTCTAACTCCTTTTTATTTTTCTTCCAGGCATCCTCACAGAATGATTCAATTCCCTGAACCTTGGCAATCTGAACACTAACATCCCTAGATGTTTTCCAGGCCTTGATTACCTCTTGCTCACTTTCTAACTGTTTAGAAAGAATTTATACTTTCTTAACAGCTTCTTCTAGTTCACTCTCAACAGTCAAGCATCTAAGTTTAATCTTTTCAAGCTCAATTACCTGATCTTCTAACACAGCATTCCTATCACTTAAAAACACATTATTCTCTTTGATCCTGGTGTTTTCTTTAGCTAGTGATTTAAGGGAAACACGCAAATGATATAATTCATTGGACATATCATTTATGGCTTCATTGCATTCATTTTTAGAAAGCTGAGAGAGATCAGTAGTAATTACCTGGTTGCTTGATGGGCTAGTTTCATTTTCATCAGAATTAGCCATCAGGGCTAGGTTGACATATTCCATATCATCATCTTCATTGACTCCATCTACTGCCCAATCATCTTGAGTGAGAAAAGCTCTTTCCTTTTGTTTGAGCAAATCAAAATACTTCTTTTTGTAATCAACTTGCTCAAATTTCTTCTTATCAGAGGTTGGCTTCCTACACTCACTTGCAAAGTGTCCACTAATGCCACAGTTATAACATTTGAACTTGGATTTGTCCACCATATTTTTGTTTGGCTTAGTGAATTTTATATTTTTCCTGAACTTCATCTTTGCAAACCTCCTGGACAGAAAAGCCAGATGTTCATCAACATCATCAGAGTCATCCTGACTGGAATTGTTTTCATCCTCAGCTACTTGCTCTTTACCCTTGCTTGATTCTGATTTGCTTGTGCCAATTTTGAGACTTGGCATTGTCTTCTCCTCATTCCTGGCTCCAACCTTCTCACTGTCAGCTACAAGTGCAACTGATCCTCCTTTTCTCTTTCCCTTTTCCAACAGCTCATCTTGCTCCATCTCAAGTTCATATGTCTTCAAAATTCCATATAATCTTTCAAGTGTGAAGTCCTTATAATCTTGAGAATTTCTTAGAGAAACAGTCATAGGCTTCCATTCCTTTGGTAGAGACCTTAAAAATTTTAAATTGGAGTCCTTGACTTGGTAAATTCTGTCATACAACTTCAATCCATTCACCAGTTTCTGAAATCTGTTGAAGGTATCATTCAATGATTCTCCTTCTTCAAAATGAAAATATTCATACTGTTGAATGAGAAACTGCATTTTGTTTTCTCTAACTTGCTCAGTGCCTTCACAGATAAGCTGCACAGTGTCCCAAATTTCCTTAGCAGTTTGGCTGTTAATGACATTGTCAAACATATCTTGATCTAGGCCATTAAACAGAATGTTCATGGCTTTCTTGTCCTTGTGAACCTCTTCAATATCTTCAACAGTCCATTCTGCTTTTGGCTTGGGAATAGACTGTCCAACAGCAACTGTTGCAGTAGCAGCTGTGGCTACCTTGTGAGGGATGTGAGGACCATTTTCAATGCAGTTGATGTAGCTTTCATCTTGAGAGAGAAGATGTATATGCATCTTCACTTTCCAGTGATGATAGTTATCTCTTTCCAAGATTGGAATCTTTACACCAATATCCTTCTTACTCATGATGTTAGCAGAATAGATCTTTAAACTCTTTGTATGTTAAGAGCTTGCTCTGATACCAATTGTTATTCCCAGTGGACTAACAATGAGATTTACAGAAGGGGGGTTGAATGTAAATCTCAAAACTTTTTCAAGTTTTGAGTAGTTTCTAAGGCTAAGTGTTTTAGTGAGCAAATGTGTGTGAATGGATTGAAGTTAATACAGACAGATATATATACAAACACAAATGTAAAGAACACAAAAAACTTAAAAACTTTTCTGATGGATTTGTTGTTCCACTAGAGATGTGTTATTTCAGAAAATCTGTGATTCAAGGAATTAAATCACAGCTGCTTCCTAGTACAAACTAGATGATTTTCTCTCTGGATTTTTCTAAACAGTTCTGGAAAAATTCACATCTAATTACTAGCTGTTACTTGGTTTATATATCACCAAGTTTACAAGTGAAGACAAAACTGTAAAATACAATTAAAAAGGCTCTTCAAATGTTTCTTCTTCATTTCTCTATCCAATGCAATTTAGGCTTAGCTGTTAATCTTTGAATACTTCCTTGTTTGTACCAGAATGGAAATGCTACATTTTCTTGATTCCTCCTAGAGGCTTCCACATTCCAGTTTGTCTCTGTCAACCCATGTGCCTCTGTCAGCTTATGAATTGTCACTATCAACTGCTAATGAACTAAGCATCCGTTGATGCCTTCATCCGTTGATGCCTTATCCGTTGAGGCTTTATCCGTTGAAGCTTTATCCGTTGATGCATTAGCAGTTGAAGTCTTTATCCGTTGAAGCACTTATCCGTTGATGGATATTATCCGTTGAAACTTTAGAGACATCCGTTGAAGCTTTGTTTCTTATCCGTTGAAGGTCTTCAATATCAGTTGATACTTCTTCACTTATACAAAATTACAAGGCATGAAATATTTACAATTAGCCCTCATATTTGCATATCCACTAGTAGTCAACATGACTGATAATTTCCTACAACATCTAAGAATTACAACTTGAATCCAGAGAATGAAATGTGCTACAATACTAAACTTATTGCTAAGTAAAGATACTCCTTCAACGGATAGCCAAGATGATCTTATCCGTTGAGGCTACAAACACTAGATTTCTACTTAAGTGTTTTGTATAACTTATCATCAAACTAATACACATATTCCTAACACATACTGACTAATGCCTACTAGCTAGTAATAGAGCTTAGTTATAAATCGAATACAAACTTAAAACCCTTTTTTCTAAGAAGTTGGTTAATAACATTTTATCGATTTAACAGCTTGTATGCCTATAATTTTTTTTAAAAACTGAAGAGTTAGGGATAATAGGTAAATTTATTAGTTAAAATACAATTATCTAAAATTTGTTGAAACTGTAATGATTTATGCTACTATGGTATTGGCTATATTTATTAGATATATTCAAATATTATTTTATTCAATGCAATTGAAAATGGAAGAATATGTATTTAGTAAAAAGTTATTTAATGATAATATTTTTATATTT
Organism: Apium graveolens; assembly: GCF_009905375.1. Taxonomy (NCBI): domain Eukaryota; kingdom Viridiplantae; phylum Streptophyta; class Magnoliopsida; order Apiales; family Apiaceae; genus Apium; species Apium graveolens. The sequence goes on along the minus strand of NC_133648.1, from coordinate 78,378,904 downwards.
ATGTAAATATTATAAAAAATTATTACAATTATAAACATAATAATATATTTAATAATGGCAAAAATAAAGGTAACAAATGTTACTTACATATATTTTAAATGTATAACTAAAACATAATTTATATATTAGAATTTTAAATTTTGGTTAACAATTATATAATATTTCAAAATGATTTAAGATAGTATGTCATATGTTATAAAATAAAATAATTTTTTTAGAGAGGACTTGGGTAGGATTATGTCATAGTCATAAGATCTTTTAAGCAGAGATGATGAGGATTGATTTACATGAAGGTAACAAATATATTGTGCCCCTTTTTTGAAATATTTTAGATATTATACCTAATATATAATTAGTTGTTCCAAATGTATTTGGTTAAAATAATATAAATAAATATTATGTAAAATTTGCGGAATTTATAAGTGTTGTGTCCCGATGGGACTAATTATAATGTTAAATTTATATTTGTTAAAGAGATTCGATAAATTTAGCTCACATTAGATGTTGGTTATAATTTTAATTAAAAAAAATTATGAGTAAAGTTTTAGAATGTATATAAATTATCTATAATATTTGCCACCTAACTAGCATTTTTTTGCCAAGAATTTCTTACATCAAAGATGCTGTTATAAAGCACTTTTTAAATAGGAATATATGTCAAATTGACCGTGCAGTAGGCATTTGCTACTTCCCTACTTTGGGCAATAGGAAATATTAAAATAGATAATTTATAACTTAAAATGCATAAATAACTTATAAGTGACTTAAAATAATAAGTAAATGAAAACTTATAAATTATATAAGTGTTTTGATGATTTAATTTATGTCAACTTTTTTTACTTAAATGAACTAAAATAAATAATATTTAAATATAACTATCTTTATTTGTGGATTTTAAATTTAAAATACATTTACAAACATATATTTTAAATCTAAAATTAATAAAAAAGAGAAAAATTAAAATAAGTTGGGAAAAGTATTCAACTTATCAACATATAAGTTATGAATTCAATTTATGAATTATATCGACAAATACTGTTCATAAGTGTTTTAGCCATTATTTTAAGGTCTTTGTTCCTACTAAATCCGATAACTAATATCTCATACATGTTTTCTAATATTAGCAATTTAGCATGAAAATGATTATTGGTATTTGATTTAATGTCTCGCAATCTATCTAGTACTTATATTCGCTATTTTTGTCACTTATAATTACATGTCAAGTTATAACTTGAGTGAATTATGCTAGCAATTATTTATGCACAATGTACACTTTCGATGACTTGATGTTATAAAGAGAGCTAAGATTACTAAAAGTTGCTTGTGAGGCAACTAACTAGATAAAATTTATGTAAACCAACTATGTAAATATAGACAAGACATGGCTAAGACTCGAGAGCTTGTGCACGAAATCTTTGACATGTATGTAAAAACATAGTAATTCTAATTCATATGATTATGTTTCTGCCCAATTTAAAACACACAGGCAGCCTGACATAAATCATGCATGCAACTATTCAAGATATTAATGTTACCAACACTTTCAAGCATGGAACCACGTTAACTCGAGTGGAGTTAAGATTCTCACCTAAACAATTTTATATATATATCCCTTGTACTACCATTTTAAGAACTTAAAATGCAAATTTAATTGCGCATGTATAAGAAACATACATTAATATGTATAGGTTATACAGATTACAAAGAGTGTGAATCGTCAAATATTTGGTGACCGTACAATATCACGGTGAGCATTTTTTTATTATCTTAAGATTTTAAATTTTAGAATGATTGATTTTTAATATAATATTAAAGAACTTGTTTTAGGGTGTATTTGTGTTGGAGTCCTCCCCCAAGCATATTGAAGACTGTAATGCACTGTTGGGCCCACGTACTTAAAAAAAAGTTCACAATATAACTTGCCTAAGCAAAGGTTAGATGATAAATAAAGTTAGTGACAAATAACGTAGGTATAACTGTGACTACTTGTTTGTAAGCATGGTTATAAAAAATAGGTTGATTTATGAAAAATCGTTAATAAATTGCTTAAAAATTGGTTAAAAAAATTGTTAGATTTAATTGTTTTTTGATAAATCACCGATAAATTATTAGATATTTTAAAAATCAATTGATAAATCGTAAATTAATAACTCAACCGAATAATTTTGATTTCACACTATATTTGTTATGAATTGTGATACATGCTCCATTTTTAGAGCCTATTTAGTTTGGTAAAAAACTACTATTTATAAAGTGTACTAGTGCCATGCACAGGGTTAAAATATTAAAAAGTACTCCTATAATTTTGTATGTAAATTATATTATTTTATTATATTATAATTTAAATTAGTAAAATTAATTTTGGAAGTGTTTGGTTCCCACAAAGAAGATAAGAAAAAGAAGTTAAATGGGATTAGAAATTAAGTTGAATAATTTTTTATAGAGTTTGTAGTTGGATACATGTTTTAATTTTTAAAATTAAATTATACTACTCATTTAAACTTTATTTTGGAAGATGTTAACGTACTTTTTAGAAAAGCGTTAACCAACCGGCCAAGCCAAACATGATTTCGCTTGTAATAGTATAGTACATATTGTGAATATTAATTTATTTTAATTATGTTTATATTGATATAATAATATTGTGAATATTAATTTATTAATAAGGGTATTTTATATTAAATATATAAAATCTTAATTTATGTTTTTAGAAGATGCTAATATTTTTGGAAGGTGTTAAGCAACCAATTAAATTATCTTATATTTTGCTTGTAATAGTATAGTTTAATAATACGGATATATTGTTAAAAATAATTAATATTATTAAAATAATTAGTAATATGTAAATTGTTTATATATATTTTTTCTTATAATTTAAAATAAGCATCGGTTGGTTATTCGAATGCAAGAAAATTCAGAAGAGCAAGAAAATTCAAAAGAGGAGTACACTATGTTGTGATCACAATGAAGTGTTTGTATGTATGTACGTCACAATTGTGATTTAAAAAAATATTAAAATCTTTTTTTTTGAAAATATAATATTAAAATCTTAATTTGTGTTCTTAGAATGTGCTACTATTTTTTTGGAAGGTGTTAACCAACCAACCAAATTATCATATGTTTTGCGTATAATAGTATAGTATAGAATGTAAATTGTTTATATGTTTTTTTCTTATATCATTTAAAATAAGCATCAGTTGGTTATTCAAATACAAGAAGATTTCAGAGGAGTACGCTATGTTGTGATCACAATGAAATGTTTGTATGTATGTACGTCACATTTGTGATTTAAAAAAATAATATTAAAACTCTTTTATTTTGAAAAAATAATATTAAAATCTTAATTTGTGTTTTTAGAAGGTGCTACTATTTTGTTGGAAGGTGTTAACCAACCAACCAAATTATCATATATTTTGTTTATAATAGTATAATATAGATAGTCATTTAAGTTGTATAGTGAAAAATTACAATTTTTTGATTGGGTAATTTTAGGATTTTGTATAATGTGAAAAATTAAAATTGTTTGATCGGATATTTTTATGATTTCGTATGACTTTGAGTTATTAAAAATAATAATTTTAGGAGTTACTTAGCAATTATCGAATAAAAAAATTAAATCATTTTCAAAAAAGTATTTCTTATCAACTTCCGATTTTAATTTTTTTAACTTAAAATTATTTCTTGACTTATTACGAAATAAGAAATTTTTATTTTGAAGTTAAAATGCGAGCTAGATAGGCTCGTAATTTGAACAACAAGAAACTGAGACCACGTTCCCGGTTGTATCATGATTGTTGAGCCAGAATATTGCAAAAAACAGATTTTTATTTAAAAAGAAGTATATTGCTATTTTTATTATATTTAAATATTACTTTTTCTAAAAAAAACATCTTTGCCCATATTCTAGTTCAACGGCCATGATACAACCAGGCCCTCCTCCATGATATAGCAACCATGTAGAATTCGGTCCTTGTTTTTTAAAAAAAAATATTTTTCACAGGTTGTTTCAACATTAAACATCAACTCAGATCTTACTCTTTTCTATATTATGGCTCAAAATGATCTATATATAAAAAATACTACAAAGAATAAACTGATTCTGTAACGGTACTTAATTTACCCACATTTTTCTTCGGGTTTCCCCATAAATCATAAGCTTAATCAAGGTCCCTAATTGAACAAGAATTTAGAACGGTACATACCGGACAATTAACCATGGTTAAACATTTAACAAAATAAAATAAAATAAACCATAGTTAAAGCAACAGGTAATGTAATTTTCATTGGGTATTTTTTAACATTTTAACAGGCAATGTAATCCTTAAATAAAAATTCATTTGGATTTCCTTTTTTAATTTATATATTTAAAATTTTAAAATTTGTTAATAAAAAAATAGTCAAAATAATCTAACTTTTCAATTTTTTTTAAAATACTGATAAAGTTACATATTGCAAAAAAATATTTGATATTACATATAAGGTTTGTACAAAATTTGTTACAAAAAGAAATATGTAACTTCGAATATTTTTTAAAAAACCACAAAAGTATTGTATATTCAAATTTTATTTAATACCTATTTTAATCTAGATTTTAACCATATTAAATAATGGTTTTATTCAAAAAATTTAAAATTTTAATATATAGGCTAAATTCCAGTTTTTTTAGGTAAGGGTCAGGTTGAATTCTTCCAAAAAATAAAAGGTGCATTTGAAGCTTATTGTCAAGCAGGATCAAGATTTTAGACTTTTTCCTGTCCGATCGAGTTTGGTTTTGGACTTCTTAAACTTGAACATTGGAGAAAATATCCTTAAAAAACACACTCTATTCACTTTTTAAAAATTTAAGTATTATTTTGAAAAAAAATTATAATTAGATAATTTTTTATATTTTCAAAGTAATACACTAATAATAGTGAAGAAAATAAGTTTAGAAAATACGTGAATAACATAAAATTATTATTCACAAGTGCATGTGTAAAATTAATAATTAAATAAGGAAGTGTAGCCTAATATTATTGCAAGTTGTAAGTGGACTCGCATGGGGACCTAGCAGAAAAATATTGTTTTGAAAAAGAGAGAAAAAGATTAAAAAACTGTAGACATGGACACTTCATAAACCAACAAGAAGAGAACACGTTTCACAAAATCTCCAACTTCTTCGCATATGCAAATTCACCAGTCTCACGTGCACACCATTAGCTCACTCGCCAATATTCAACTCATTTTAGTTTTATTTCTCCATTCTACTCAAATGTACAAGTGCTGTGATATAATATGCAAGAAGTTTCTTTAAATATGTTTCTAAATTTTAAGCTTATTATATATGTTGATATAGTTGCGGATGTGTACATAAAGTTGACAAATGTAAAATATGGATAAGTGGTTTCTGCAAGATGAGACTTAATAACATTTTCTCATCGATACTAACCTAAAAAAAATAATAAGTATGTATTATTGAGATTAATGAAATTAAAATATTTATATATTATTTTATATGTATTATATTATTAAATGATTCAAAATTTAAATAGTTAAAAACTTAATAAGTCTTTTTACCACGGACTCCGCTTTATTGTGCCAATATAGTGCTTATATGAAAGTGAGAGTCTTGAATGATTTGGTATTGTTTTTCTTAATATTGATTTTTTATTTTTTTTCTTAATTTATTAATTATTTTGTTATATTATAATCTGAATAACCAAAATTAATCTTGAAACTGTTTGGTTCCTATAAAAGAGGTAAAATAGAAGTCGACTTTGATTAGAAATTAAGTTGGATAATATTTTTTAATTAAATTATAATTATTTAAACTTTATTTTGGAAAGTGTTAACAGACTTTTTAGGAAGGTGTGAACCAACCAACCAAATTATCATATGTTTTGTTTATAATAGTATAGTATAGATAAGGAATTTATATTGTTTCATAAAATTAAATTAAATCTATAATATTTTTTGTGTACACATGAAATAACCATCCACCAAAAATTGGAATATCCATCCACAAAGACTATAGTATTCAGCTATATGTCTGCCCTAGTAGTTGAAAAGTTAAAATTTTGTTGGAATAAACAAATAAATACAAACAAGGAGAAAAAATGATATTTAAGCCAAAAAGGAAAAGTAAAATGAGACTAGTGCAAATTTATATCATATCTATATATGTATACATAATTTCTATAATACATTTTTTACATATAAACTAATATTTTTTATATAATTTTGCAATTTTTATAACACAAATATTTTTCATTCTAAAATTTTAAAATGATTAAAGAAAAATTTATGAATAATTATGCATAATAATAAAATATTACTAGGTCAACAAGTGGACAAAACCAAATTAGTTGGTCAAAAATTGGTTTAATCCTGAAAAATTTACATAATTGGTTAAAAAATTGAAAAATATGTAGTAGAAATATAAAGGCATTTTTAAAGTAGAAAACTAAATTAAAATACTAAATAAAAATTTCATTATCGTGCACATAATTATTATTTTAAATGATTAAATTATGAACCTTCTTTATTTTTCCTCTCAAATTGATCAAATTCAACAATTAAATATTAAAAATTATATTTAATCTAATAATGATATATATTTTAAATATGTTTGTATAAATATATGTTAATTTTATATGCACAATAAAAAAATTAAAATAATGTCATCCAAATAATAATAGAAAAATAAGTTTAAATTAGTTTCGATTAATAACCTCGTTAATTATTTGATTAAAATCCGATTATTCGATTAATCCTTTTACAAATCCGGTCTTACTATTCCGAAAAATACATGCCAAATGAACCCTTAAATTTTAAATATAAGGAATTTAAAATAAAATGTCGCTAGAAGAGGTTAGCTAGTTGTTCATTAAAAATTTAGCATGTTCTACTCTATTATTAAGGAATCATAGGGATGAGCGCGGTGCGGGCGGTGCGGTTTTTTCCTCAAACCGTAAACCAAGTTACGCATGCAGTTTGATCAAATTTCCAAACCGCACCCGCACCACGTACTCTCAAAAATCGCATAAACCACACCATGAAAATGCGGTGCGGTGCGGTGCGGTTTACACTTTACAAGTTTGAAAATTTTAAATAAAATATAAAACTTAAATTTAAATAAAATACAAAACTTAAATTTAATCAAATTTCGACTAATATAACACAAAGTCGCCAATATTCTTCAATAATATAAATTAGAAATTACACACCGGGAAATTTAACTTTTTTAGGAATTCAATTACAAAACAAAAATAACTTATAAATTATAAATTATAATTATTCTAATAAAAAATTAAGTTATGATTAAAAATAACTGGTGGACAACAATGGTTAATTGTATTTTATATTTTTGGTAGGTAATGCAGCAGAGTAGTCATTTTTCCAAGTCAATGATCTCACGAGAACAAGTAACCAAAGGGAAAAAAATAACTTAAATCTATTGTAACCTTTAAATTCTATTAAATGAGTTCACTATTTATAACATATTAAATATTAGGGTACGGTACGAACGGTTTTTGCGGTTTTTGCAGTTTTCTGCTCACCCCTAAAGAATCATATCTCATTTTTTTCATTTTTATGAATAAAATATTTATTTTCTTTCATTTTCAATCTTTTTTCCTCTCTTTCATTCTTTAAATTTAATTTTAAATTATAATAAAAGGCATATATAAAGAGTATTAAGGTTATGTAAGAATTATCATTTACCTTATAATATCCAAAACCTCGTTAGGTTTTACATTGATAAGAAATGTACCAAGAGACTTTCAAAGTTCGATTGTTTCAAGTCTATTGCCTCTTTTTACAAGACCAATGATAACACGAAAATTTATAGGAGTGAACTAGTAAGTAATCAGTCCGTTTAAAAATTTAAGGTGATAAGAGAAAATTTTGAACATGATTTTATACTCTACTCTCTCTCAACCGTATAATATATTTCGCTACAATTGACAACGATAAATACGACCAATACCAATATACCAATACTAACAATAAATATTTAAATTAAATAAACGGGTTGAGAGGACTCGAACCCGAGTCTCTCTCTAAACCGAGTTCTGATATCATGTTAAGTAATCAGTCCGTCTAAAATATTAAGGCGGTAGAGGAAGACCCGAACATGATCTTATACTTTTATACAAAATGACTAAACGTAGGCCTGGAAGTCGGGCTGAGCGAGCAGAATTCCGAGTCTGTCATAATTGGAGCGGAGTTTACTCTAGTCAAGCTGAACCGGCTCGTTTAACTAATTGAGCATAAACCTCCGAACTCCACTCGTTTAATTTTAAGAGTCAAGTCGAGTCGGCTCATTTAGCTAAACGAGACGTATTAAACGAGTCGGGCAAACCGGCTCCTTAAATTTTATACTTAATGGACTATAAAACTTTTCTCGAACTCCACACATTTACTTTCACGAGACGAGTCGGCTTGTTTAATTAAATGAATTAGAATCTGTGCCCGAACTCGGCTCGTTTAATCAAACAAGTCGAGTCTTAAATAAGCTGAATTGATCTAACTTAAACGAGTTTGAGTCGGGCGAGTTCGTCAGCCGATATAATCGAATTACAGGTTTGGGTGAACGATTTGGAGTAACATCTCGGAACTTATTTAGTGGACTCTTTAAAATCTTATATCAAAACGTGATTATACGCGACGAGACATGTTTTATTAATAAAAAAAATTGTAAGCATTTTTCTGAATATCTTAATATATTTCTTTAAAAAGCTGATGTAAAATTTGGTTTGAAAAATGCTTCCGATCGAAAAAATATATAGGAAGTTATGGGGATCGGGCGGCGGTGGTTAGACTAGACTAGTATAGTAGGTAAGAAGGATTATAATAACAATAAATGCATGTAGGGCTGAACATTCGGTCGGTTCGGTCCAAAACCGGACTGAACCGAATAGACCGAAAAATCGAATTATCATATTTTCTTGGAACGAACCGGACCGAAATTTTATTATGGACCGCACCGGACCGAACCGAAATAATTCGGTTTGGTCCGGTTTTGGACCGAATGGAGCGAATTTTTTGAAAAAAATAAAACTATATTAAAATTTTAAATCAAAAATTATAAAATCTAAAATATAATTAAAATAAGGTGATATGTAGAGTTCTAAGAGTGTATAAATATAATTATAAATTAAAATTTATGATTAAATTTTTTAAGATATATGTAAAAGATATAACATAAAATTATGATATTTATGATTTGGACTATTCGGTCTATTCGGTCCGGACCCAAATATTTTTTACAAGAACCGGACCGAACCGAATTTTATTTCGGTCTATTCGGTCCGGACCGAATAGACCGAATTTTCTGAAAAATCAGGACCGAACCGAACTGAATGAAAAATTAGGACCTCGGTTCGGTTCGGTTTTGCTAATGCATGGGCTGTATGTCCGTTCCTTTAAAACCGCAACTATTGGATGGAAAGACCATTTAAATCTTTGAATCTTGCGCTCTGTTTATTTTCGGGTCGAGAGAGAGGCACTTGCAGCTTGAGCTCTATTTGTTTTTCTGGAATTTTCAGAGGAAACATTTTCTAAACTTGCATGCAAAATACCTTCTTTTTTTTAATTTTCTTATGGCTATGTTATCTGGATAGTATTTTTGTTGAAGGGGCAATTTTAAAAATAAACGGTTTCTTACCATTTTTTTTGATAATATTTAAATAACGAAAAATATTTTTTCAATATTTCTTTGTTAGATAATATTTCCTAGAAAAATATTTTCCATTTAAGATGAATATTTATTCCAAAAAAAGTTATTTTAGACAAAAATAGTGGAATATTGACGTTTATGTTAAGTGTCCGTTCGGAAAATTTTAAAATAATTGACTTATAATTTGAAATAAATAAGCAATTTAGAAGTGATAAGTAGATGAATTCTTATAAGTTATATAAGTTTTTGGATAATTTTACTAACAAATCGATTTTTTTTACTTAAATAAAAAATATATTTTTAATATAACTATCTTAAATATTTGTTAATTTTAAATTAGATTAACATTTGAAACAATAAAATAATTTTTTTGTTAATAAAAAATGAAAAATCAAAGTAAGTTGAAAAGAGTACGTCGTTATCAATATTGAAATTTTCAGCTTATAAGTTCAATAAGCTGTTACGAATTTATAAGATATAAGGTGACTTATAAGCTCGTGCAAAACATATCATTAGTGATCAGTCGCTCTAAATCTTAACGGTGTAAAGTAAAGTTCATATACACTTTAACACTTCTCATCAACCGTATGATACATTTAACTAGTATTGACATAACAAATATGTTATTTCAATTTTTTACATCTAAATTTGTCAGATAGGATTACTTTTGTAAACCTTATTATTGCCTTTGTTTTTGTAAAGGATGCCTTTGTTCTTGTTTTAATGTAAACTAGCATAATAACTCGGCCGAGACACGAGTCATTTTTAAAATTTTTTGTGTACACCATACAATTATATTAGTAAAATTCTTGATCATTTTCTTATTGATAAATATTGTATAACGTCTAAAATATATCAAATACAAGTTGAGTATCTATCAATGAGTATAATTTTCATGTAAAACATTATTAACGTTCATAACGTTTTTAATATATCTCATTAATCATAATACATATTTTCTTGTTTGTGCCTTGTAATTTGTTTATACTAAATGAATACAAGCAGGGTAGTCACTATACGTGTAAAAAGAAAATATTGAAGTTAATTTATCAAATATTGTCAATATATTTATAAAAAGAAACTAAAATTTAACATATATGTAAATTACAAAGTCGAGTAAATTTTTTAAGTTTTGGTCAAATAAACCCGGAGTAATGAGATATTTTATTACTAAAGTCATTACTAATTTACAATTACCTTGCTTAATTTAAAATGATTAGTAATACATAATTAAAGTGGTCAAGATCTGCAATCGTAATATTCAACAAAGTAAAATTTACACTACAATTAATATAAGTTTATTTTTTAAGAAAAATGTTATTATTTAAATTCAACGTTTATGTTGATTTAATATCATTGCTAATGTTTTAATTCATTAACTAAATTTCATCTCGTCCGTATAGTTACTTTTTAATCCTCTCTATTATACAAAGTTAATTTTATAAGATGTCAGATAATTGTCAATTCATAAATTAAAATCGACATAATTGATAAGTAGATTTTATATCTACTTGGAACGCTTCATTTCAGGCTTAAATTGATGTTTTGGACTCAAGTATCTGGTATGTTTGATGTGTTTTTGTGTAATTGCATTGCAGGCACTAGTTGGATGAGGAAAGGAGCTTTACATGGATTTTATGCTGAAAATAGATCAGAATTGGAAGTCTAGACCATTCTCAAGTTGTAGAGAAACTCGTTAGCTTCGTGTGGGCAGTTGAATTGCCTAATTCTGACGAGCAGAACTCAAGATACGGCCAAAAGAAGAATTGTCAGAAAATCACTAGAAGTCCGGCGCGCCCGCACCCCAGAAAACAGTGAACCGGAGCGCCCGCGTGGATTTTGGGGCGCCTGGCGCCGCCCTTTTTGCCTCAGAATCCTGTTTTGAGTGGAATTTGATGATTTTAAGAGTTCAGGTCCACTAGGGGATTACATAAACCAATAAAAGACGTTTTTAACAAAAACAAAGGAGCCAATGGAGAGCACAAGACGGCTACGGAGAAGAAGATTTTTGTATTCTTCAATATAGTTGATACTTTGGATGCTTATTTTCGATTTGTCTTTAAACCCTAGTACTGTTATATTGTTTTTATCATGTTTTCATTGGAACCCATGGTGACGATGAGTTCAATTGTGAACTAATAGTTGTCATGGGGTTCTAACGGATTTATCTATGGATTTCAATAGTTAATTGTTTTATAATTCTATGTCTGTGGTGATTTATGATTTTCTAGTTTGGTTGTGCTTATTCGTATTTGATGCGTAGCTAACATCTAAGATTGTTTGTTAATTTCTATTGAAGCGAAAGTGAATATAGAGGTTTAGAACTTGCCATGCTAGCATAGGTTTATGTATATTTGATATGCATAATTTGTGGGTAATTTTAACCATCTTATTCACCCTATGTAATCAAGATAGGTCACTTACTCTTAAACCATTATATTTTCAATCTTTATAGACATATAGGGACTAAGCATAATTAATGTATATTCAACTTCTATCTTAATTGTGGATGTTTGATAGTAGGGTATATGTATAACGAAATTTAGCGTATACTAGTTTCGTGTTATCTGATTAGTTGTCATCACCATCACATGCTAGGGTTAAAGAATATAACTTTGAATGAAGTATTTAATGAAGTTAGAATCCCATGTTTATTCTCATATAAGTAATTCAATCTTAATTCTCTTAGTTAATATTATTTAGTATAATCTCTTATTTAAATCAAAACTCAATTTGTTATTTGTCTTAGCATTGAACGATAACCATACATTATTGCATATGTGCATAATCTGAACTTAACCTAAACTGAGTCTCTATGGGAACGAACTTGACTTATATCTTATACTACTTGTGATCGCGTACGCTTGCGTGTATTTTCTCTTTTGATTTACAGCGAACAAGTTTTTGGCGCCGCTGCCAGGGACTTGGTGTTATTTTTAGTTTATGTGCTTGACATTAGTGGTCGTTAAAGTTCACTGACTCCGATTCTTTTACTTTCACGGTTTACTTATTTGTGTTTCAGGTACTCGAGAGAGCGTGTATGCGAACACATTCTCAATTTCTTAAGGAAACTATTGAAGAAGTTGAAGAAGAAGTTTTTGTTGTAATGGGAGAACAAGCAGCAAATCCAAAAGTTTTGATGGATTATTCTCAACCGAAGATCAATGACATTCAATTAAGCATTGTCAGGCCAGCCATCGCGACTAATACCTTCGAGATCAAGCCTGGCACGATCCAGATGATCCAAAACTCAGTTCAGTTTGGGGATTCTCCAACGGAAGATCCAAATATGCACATCAGGGATTTCATAAAGATCTGCAACACCTTCAGGTTCATTGGTGTGTCTGAGGATGCGTTGAAACTAAGACTGTTCCCATTCTCTCTGAGGGACAAGGCTAAGAGCTGGTTACACCCTCTATCAACTGGTTCGATTGCTACTTGGGAAGATCTTGCACAAAAGTGTCTCACTAAATTCTTCCTCATGGCAAAAATAGCTGCAATCAGGAATGCTCTTACTCAGTTTACGCAGCAATCAGGGGAATCGCTAGGTGAAGCTTAGGAGCGATATAAGGAGATGCTTAGGAAGTATCCTCATCATGGAATGCCTAATTGGATGATCATCAATTGCGTCTATAACGGTTTGGGAGCACATTTAAGACCCATGCTCGATGCAGCATCAGGTGGAGCCTTATGGGCTAAGAGTTGTAATGAATCTTATGAGCTAATTGAACTGATGGTTGCTAATGAATATCAGTATCCAACCCAGAGATTGACATATGACAAGGTAGCAGGGGTTCTTGAAGTGGATACAGCTTTGGCTATCACTGCTCAACTAAAGGCGTTGTCTATGAAGATCGATTCTCTGGATAACTATGGTGTTAATCAGATAACTAGTATTTATGAGTTGTGTGCAGGTTCGCATGCGACGGAGCAATACGATATATCTAGTGAATCAGCTCAGTTTGTGAGCAACTTTCTGAGACAGCAGCAGCCAGTTCCTGCCATGTACCATCCTAACAACTATAATCATCCGAACTTCAGCTGGAGCAATAATCAGAATGCAATGCAACAGTCGTACCGGCAGTTTGGAAATAAGTAATTCAATCTTCCTGGTTTTCAGCAGCAATTTACACCAAGACAACAACTCCAACTTCAACAACAAACTCATGGAGGTGCAAGTCAATCTTCGAATGAAAAATATGAATTGGAGGAGTTGAGGCTTATGTGCATAAATCAGGCTCTTATATGTAAAAGCCAGACTGCTTCTATCAAGACTCTGGAGAACCAAATATGGCAAATTGCTAATGCCTTATTGAATCGACCAACATGAACGATTCTTAGTGATACAGAAGCCAATCCAGGCAAAAGGGAAATGAAAGAACAAGTGAACTCCATCATCTTGAGGTCTGGAAAGGTCGAAATCCCTCAAATTCAACAAGATGAAGATTCTGAAGATTATGTTCAAAATATAGGTGCATCTGCACTTTTGCCAATTCCAGAAAATGAGATTGTAGCTGAAAAAGTTGTGCAGAAGGATGCCGAGGTGGAACCAAATAAGAAAGCTGTTGAAAGCAATCCTCCTGAGGGTAATACAGGGGATAAGAAGGTCTACCCACCTCCCCCATTTCTTAAAAGGCTTCAAAAGCACAAGCTCGACAAGCAGTTTGCTAAGTTTTTGGAGGTTTTCAAGAAGTTTCACATTAACATACCTTTTACGGAAGCTCTAGGACAGATGCCGAGCTATGGTAAGTTTATGAAGGGTATTCTATCTCGGAAGCTAAAACTTGAGGAGTTGGAAACCGTTGCTCTAACAGAAGAGTGCAATGTTGTGCTGCAACAGAAACTACCCCCCAAACTTAAAGATCCAGGAAGCTTCACTATTCCTTGCACTATTGAAAACTTTTCTTTTGACAAGTGTTTATGTGACTTGGGAGCTAGCATCAATCTGATGCCATTATCAGTCTTCATGAAACTTGGTTTGCCTGAGCCAAAATCGACAAACATGTCCTTACAGTTTACCGATCGGATCATCACTTATCCACGAGGTATAGTGGAGGATGTCTTGTTCAAGGAGGACAAACTCATCTTCCCTGCTGATTTTGTAATTCTGGATTTTGAGGAAGATAAGAAGATTCCCATCATCTTGGGAAGACCATTCTTGGCGACAGGCCGAACTATGATCGATGTGCAAAAATGAGAGCTTACGATGAAGGTTCAAGATCAGAAGGTCACTTTTAATGTGTTCAAGGTAATAAAGTTACCCACAGATAAAGAAGAGTGCTTTAAAGTAAAGCGGGTCGCCTCTGTCGTGAATTCGGAGCTTGAGCAATTTCCAAAGTCAGATACCTTCGAGAGATCTTTAATAGGGGAATAAGTTATTGAAGATGAAGAAGGAGCAGAGCAACTGCAGGTTTTGAATGCACCTCCGTGTAAGAGGAAGTTGGATATGTCATTCGATTCTCTTGAGTTAGCAGAGCTGAAAATTTCTCAGGAGCGTCTTGAGCCGTCTATTGAAGAAACTCCCAAACTTGGGCTCAAACCGCTGCCAGATCATTTGAGTTATGCATTTTTAGGTGCACCCTCTGACAAGGGGTTGTAATATATCTATGATAATCTAAAGGGTGACCGGCCGGTCCCTTCCGTACTTATAGAGGGTCCCTCTCGTGCACCACAGACAGTTGATAGGTTTGGTCTTGGTGATGCGCAGTATAGAAGGTCGATTCGGCGTATTGAAGCCATGCATGACATCCACCGATGTTTTGCTGAAGATTTGACACACGCTCTCGGTACTATTTTCAGAGACACTTGTGTTGAGGTTGATTGACCACTTGATCCTCCACCCGAAGAGGGTGATCCTCCCGCTAACTAGGTATACCTTGTATCCTTATCATTACCTTCAATGAGGACATTGAAAATTTTAAGTTTGGTAGTGATAATGTAAGGATTAGTTTGTGTGTGTCCATATAGATTCAAATAGATTCATGTTGCATGTTTAGTTGTATTTCATCCATATTTTTGCATGATTGTTCATATAGGACATATTTGTTTGTATTTTTATGTAAGTGCATATAGTTGCATTTGCATGCATATAGCATGATCCCTTAGGTTGAGTTGTTTCTGATTGATTGGTTGGTGTTAATTTGAGTGTAATGATGACGAATAGAGGGATGTTTAAGTCTTAATGAATTGATTTGCATGCCCAGAAAAAAAATCACAAGTCTTATAGGATTGCTTTTGATCAACAGAAAGCGATGCAAGTATTCAAATGGTAAAAGGGTAAAAGGAGAAATTTACCTTCACAAGTAAATAATATATAATTTACAATTAGAATATGGAGTGATAACAGTAATTGTGATCTTTATAAGAGAGACCGGAAGTCAAAAGAATACACATAAATACATACTAGCTTAAAACATGTGCCATGCACAGATCACACAGATTTTTTTAATATTACATATTTTTAAAAAAAATATATTTTGAATTCAATTTTGAATTTTATTTATTTAAGAAATTTAATGATATGACTTCATGATAATTATATTAGTAGACATATATGTTCATAATTTTTTAGAACATTTAAACTTATTTTAAGTGATAACATTGGTAAAGGGGGAAATATTATTATAACGAAATTATTATTATATTGAAGATAAAAATATAATGTCTCCAATATGTTGGGACATTAAAAAATATTATTTTAGCATGATGATTAATTAATCGATTAATTATAATTTTATAAAAGATATTTGAGAAAGACAATATTACTAATTGAACGATGTAGTTTTATTGATAATTATATGTGTGTTTAAAAAAATATTGTTATTCCTAGAAGACTAACAATGAGATTTACAGAAGGGGGGTTGAATGTAAATCTCAAAACTTTTTCAAGTTTTGAGCAGTTTATAAAGTTGTGTGTTCAAGAAGAACAAGTGTGTGAATTGCTTTAAGCTAATACAGACAGATATATATTCAAGCACAAATGTAAAGAACACAACAGACCTTAAAAACTTTTCTGGTGGATTTGTTGTTCCACCAGAGATGGTATATTAGAAAATCTGTGTTCAACAATGTTGATCACAGCTGCATCCTAGTACAAACTAGATGAATTTTCTCTCAAGATATTTCTTAACAGCTCTGGAAAAAATCTCTCTAATTACTAGCTTCTTCTTGGTTCATATATATTACCAAGTGTACAAGTGAAAAACAATATAAAATTACAATAGTAAAATAAGTTCTTCACTTGCTTCTTTTCCTGTTCACTCAAGTACTTTGTTGACTATTGCAACTTTGTACAAAAGAAGAACGGCTGCTTTTTCTGTTGATCCTGAAATTCGGCTACCACATCTCAGTTTTCTCTGTCAACCCACGTGCCTCTGCTTGTAGGTACAACTACCACTTATCAACGGCTGATTAGCAGAACATCCGTTGAAGCTTTCATCCGTTGATGACTTCATCCGTTGAAGGATGTTATCCGTTGAAGCTTTCATCCGTTGATGCTCTCATCCGTTGAAGGATGTTATCCGTTGAAGCTTTCATCCGTTGATGCTCTCATCCGTTGAAGGATGTTATCCGTTGAAGCTTTCATCCGTTGATGCTCTCATCCGTTGAAGGATGTTATCCGTTGAAGCTTTAGAGACATCCGTTGAAGCTTAGCTTCTCATCCGTTGAAGGTCTTTTAAGTCATCCGTTGATACCACTTCATTTATACAAAATTACAAGGCATGAAATATTTACAATTGGCCTTCCTATCTGCATATCATCTAGTAGTCAACATGACTCATAGTTTCTCTCAACTTCTAAGAATTACAATTTTAAATACAGAGACTGAAATATGCTACAATACTAGACTTATTTCTAAGTAAAGCTACACCATCAACGGATAGCCAAAGTGGTCTTATCCGTTGAGGCTACAGACACTAAATTTCTACTTAAGTGTTTTGTTAAACATATCATCAAACTAATGCACATATATTCCTAACAATCTCCCCCTATTTATGTCTATAAGAACTGTAGGCATAAATTCAGAGTTAACTTGATGATAACAAAACACTTAACAAATATTTGAATTGAAACTAAGTAGAAATATAAAAAGTGCTGCAAAAGTGTATGTACTAGGAGGTAATTGAAGATTTACAGTATTTCCAAGGGTGCTCCTCTAGCCTGAGCAAAACATCATTTTCTTCTTTGTTCCCTGGTTTTCTTTCCTAGCCCTTTGTCATTTCCCTCAATTTGGAGTTGGAGTTTTCTGAAGAATTCAGCTTCATCTTCATCACTGATATCCAACTTAGATTGCATTTCCTTGAGAGTTTCATTGCTGGCAATCTTGAGTTGGTCTTCAAGTCTGAAAAATCTTCTGACTCCTCTGTCATCTCTAAATTCCATCAACCAATGAGGTGATTTGTGAATTTTAGTTCCCCTTTCTTGTATGAGTAAGGTTCTGGGCAAAGCATTTGGTTCCCTCCAAGTCTTCCTTATGTTGGCAATCTTGTTGAGAATTTCAGTCTTGGCTGTTCTGGTAAAGCCAGAATCCTTTTTGATGGCTGAAAAGACTCTGATCAAGGTAGAGTAGCCTTCATTTAGAATCCTGTGGAGAGGCCATGTTCTTTCCCCAGCTCCTTTATATCTGAACACTAATCTTTCTGGTAACTGTCTGTAGGCAGCTATTCCCCTTACATCCTCCAGCTCATCCAGATAGAGTTCAATGTCTGAAATTTCTTTTATGTCACAGATGTGAACATAATCATCTTTAGAAATGGGTGACTTAGGTTTAGGTTTTTGTTTTTGAGTGAATTTCTTAGAGGTGTGGGAGGTGTAGATTTTGGTTTTCTTTTCTGTTTCTTTGGTGGTGGAAGAGTGGTTAGAAAGGTAGGCAATGTGATGTTGTCCCAATCAATAGGTTCCTCTTTTGGAATGATTGGTTCACCATGGATATTTATAGAGGGATCAGTAACAAAAGGTTCAGGTATGGAAGGTAGTGGTTTAGATGTAGATTTGGTATCTTCAGGGTTATCTTCACTCCTTCTGTGTGCCTTGGCCTTTCTTCTGTTTCCCTTCTGCCATTCCTCTCTTTCCTCCATATTTTCACCAAATATGCTCCCAAGAACCTCATCTAAGTTAGCAATCTTTTCTTCACCCCTGACTTCAATTCCTTTCATTTCTTCAACTTGGCTTGACTTTAGCTGTTTTTCAAGCTTTGCTTGTGCTCTTTTGTCAGCCTTTAATTGCTTGGCTTCTTCTTTCTTAGCTATTGAGAATTTGGGATGTCCTTGCATCACACATATGCTCTTTCCCTCTCTAATGATAATAGCTCTATTTCTCCTTACAGCCTCATCCATGGACTTTTTGAGATAGGCAATACTCCTGCCTAAGATCTTGTTCTCATCATCTTTTGAAGGAGGAAAGTCCACTTCTTTTAAAGGATTCTTTGTTGAGTCCTTATTGGATCTTTCATTGGGCTTGAGGATTATAGCTTGTAGCTCTTTGGAAGAAGCTTCTCCATCCTTAAGACTCCCTACTGGCATGAGCTCCATGTTGATTGGTTCAATCTTTGTGCTAAATTTCACAGATGTTGATTTGTTTTGTGTAGAACCAAACACCAATTGCAACCTTTCATCAATTCTCCTCCATTGTTCTTTCATTTGTATTTCAGCTGCTGCTAGCTGAATCAAATCAATTCCATCAGATTTTCCCTTGATTTGAATGATTGGAGAGGTAGTGATGGCAGGAACTAGCACTTTAGATATCTGAATCTTTGTAGAGGGCTCTCCTTCCCCTTCCCTGTTATTCTCCCCCTTTTTGTTATCATCAAGGAGAGGGGTCAAGCCTTGTGCTTTTGCCAGCTGCATTAGGAGATTGGTTTGAGATTGTTGGTTGAGAAGAAGGGTGGCCACAGAATCTTCAATTCCTTGAACTCTGTCTTCCAACTTGGCCAGCCTTTGTTCAGTAACTGATTCCTTTTTCAATCTCGAAACCAAGTCCTGCAAAGTACCATAGGGCATGACTGAATCCAATTTTTCTGAAGTGAAGGATTTCAAGTCAGCAATATCTTTCCTGAGATCATTTAGACTCATATCTTGCTTTACTTTCTGCAACTTCATGAGATGCAGTGAGTCCAGGTGAGCTTGGAGGATAGCCTTGATATTTGCATTTGAAGTGTTCTGAATGGCCTGTTGAATAGTGATGATTTGTTTGACCAGGTGGACATTGAATTCACCTGTTCTATGCTCCTTAGTCAGGGCCCATTCAGGTAGATTAGAAATGGAACTAGGGTCTTCATCTCCCCCTATGTTCATGCTTCCATCAGAAGAAATAGAGTCATCATCATCAGAATTTACTCCAAATTCCTCAGATGGCTCACCAGCTGTAGAAGGCATCCTGTTAATAGCAGCTTTATCCCTTTGAAGAGATTCTGTTGAGTGCACTAGATGTAGTGTCCTCTCTGCCTCCTCATTGCCCTGAGCAGCCAACAGTTGATAGGCTGTCACAGGATGAGTAAAAGTGTCAGCATCCAAGGAAATGTTATCAATTACAGCTTTGTAATGTTGCTGAAATTGTCTTTCCTTTTCAGCATCATCCACAATCATTGACTCATGAGCAATGGCTGGTTCCACCCTTGTATCAACTGTACCTGCTTTTCTCTCTTTTTCTCTATGTTCTTGCATCAGGGGCTCCCCCTGGCTCACACATCTCACTCCCTCACCTTCACCTTCTAAGGTGGTACTCCACTCACTGACTTTTGCCATGCTGGAAGAAATAGCATGCATTTTTGTGCTCTCAATCTCTCCTTTTGCCTGGGAGCAACCCAGCCTCTCACTCAAATTTTCACTCCCTGCCCTCAATCCTAAAAGTGATTGCACAGTATTCATGTCTTCTACACTTGGAATCATTTCAGTTGTTTGTGTAGAGACTATCAACGGATGTGGAATATCCGTTGAAGTTGAAACTGTTGTTATCAACGGATAACTGCTGTTAAGCTTATCCGTTGAAGAGCAACCACTTGTCAACGGATGAGTGATATCCATTGAAGAAGGAAAAGAAGATGAAATTGAAAGTGATATAACTGTTGAATCTGTATAGATTGATTTGATATGTGTTGATACAGATCCTTCAATTATATCTGAAAGAATTTGCGGGTGATCCAACAAATCATCTAAAAGATGATGATCACCTGTATTTGAGTGGGGCTCCTCCCTGAGTTGTAAAGAGGGAGAATCAGGAATTGATGGGAATAGCATATCCACATCCAGAGATGGTGAAGAAGCATTTGGTGATTGATGTGTAGTTATTGTGAGAGAATGGGGCTGTGACTCCACATTTATTGGAGTCACATCAAACTGAGTTTGAGAAGGCACAGAGACAGATGGATGTTTCTGTGCAGTGTGTGCACCCTGTGTAGAAGATTGGGTTCTAGCCTTCTTTCTTCTAATAAAGGCTTTTGTAGGTGAGTGTTTGGCTTTAGTGTCCCTCCCTCTTTTGTTCTGTGTTCCTGGATGGGAACTCTTTTCAATAGTAACATCCTTTTGGGAGGATGCTACTAGGGATGTGCTAGAGACCTTTTCAACCACCACAGCTTTTTGAGAAACTGGGGCTTGGCTAGCTTGGGAAGCACTCAACTCTCCTTCCTTATCCTGGGGGTTTCTTTGATGTTCACCCCT
Organism: Apium graveolens; assembly: GCF_009905375.1. Taxonomy (NCBI): domain Eukaryota; kingdom Viridiplantae; phylum Streptophyta; class Magnoliopsida; order Apiales; family Apiaceae; genus Apium; species Apium graveolens. The sequence continues at coordinate 78,357,592 of NC_133648.1, read as the reverse complement.
CCCCTCACCACTCATACCCTGATCACTTCCCTCAGGGTTAATGGTTGTTGTTACAACTGTTGTCTTTTGAGAAACAACAGAGGTGGTTTTCTTTGTCTTGGATTTTGAAAGTTTGGATTTGGTGACTTTGGTAGAAATCTGTTGGGGCATTGACACAGATTTCATGGCCACACTAGAAGATAAAGAAATAGAGGGGTTGGAAGAAGTAGGAGTTGTAGAAGCAATTACCTCACCTACCTGGGGTGCATTCATGATTGGTAAATATACCAATTGCACACTGCTGTTAAGATCCATTCTCTTCAAGTCTGCAAGAACTCTTTTCTCTTGTGCCCAGCACTTGAGTTTATTATTCTCATTGATTATGACTAAACCTTCAGCAACATGGTTAGCCAATAACATAAAGAATCTAGCATAATAGATGTTATTAGGTCTATTAGCTTTGTTACCTAATCTAGTACCTAATTCTAGCATCACATAGTTGCTAAAGTTAAAGTACCTATCAGAAACAAGCATATAGAACATGTTAACAAGAGATGAAGTTATGGCATCAAAATTACTAATTTTCCCAGAGAAAACCTTTATGAAGGCATCCCCAAGAAAACTCCATTCTTTCCTAAGGCCTTTTCGTCTAATACCCCCTAAATTAGCAGAGTTAAGAGAGTAACCTATGGAATCTAACATGCTGGATACATCACTATCAGTGTGTGGTGTCATGGCATTGTTCTCAGGTAATTTAAAACATGCTTGTAAGTCATCACAGTTTATACAGTGATTTTTACCTTTGAGAGTGAAGGAGATAGTCATATCCATGGAGTTGAACTCAGCAGTTGTCCAAATCTCCTCAACTACTTCACAGAAAATCGTTGGGGCTTCCAGCATTGCATAGCTAAGTTTACAGTTTTTGATGAAGTCCATCATTTTGTGATAATCTGAGTGGGCTTCATTCTTCTCTACCAGAGCTATGAAATTATTCTTCTCGTAGATGAACCCAGATTGAGACATAATCTTCACGACTGGTGCCATTGTTGTGAGTAGAAATTGCAGAGAATAACTTGAGGGTTTTGCAGAGAGAAAATGGTAAATGCTTGAAATTCTAAGAAAGCGTAAAGTAATAATGAACAATCAGAAGGGCTTATATGCTTTCAAAAAAAAAAATAAATAAAGGATTAATCAATAAATAGGTGTTAGTGAATTTCAGCCGTTTAAGAATAAACTGTAAGTATTCTAATAACTACCTTTAAAACCAATACATACAGATGTATGTATGGTATCAACGGTTAAGAAAATAGAATCAACGGCTGTGAAACACCTCAAACGTCTGATGTGACATTTCAACGGATAATGTAAATTGTCATCCGTTGAAAGGTACTTCAGCTTTATCCGTTGACGGATAAAAGTTCCAGAGATATACTTGTCTTTCAACGGATAATGAATATCCGTTGATAGAGCAATTTTGACTTTCAACGGATAGGGAACATCCGTTGATGGAATAAACTTTGTTAAAAGTCAAATTTGTTCTAGCAACTAATATATTTCAGGCTCCACATCAAATTGCAAAGAAGACATGAATTTTAAGAGTAATTAAGCATACCTAGCTCACTTACCAATCTTGTGAATGTTGATTCATCAAGTGGCTTGGTAAATATGTCAGCAATTTGTTGTTCACTTGGAACAAAATGTAGTTCTACTGTACCATTCATGACATGCTCCCTGATGAAGTGGTACTTAATATCAATGTGCTTGGTCCTTGAGTGCTGCACAGGATTCTCTGTTATGGCTATGGCACTTGTGTTGTCACAAAAGATAGGTACTCTATCAACATGAAGTCCATAATCAAGGAGTTGATTCCTCATCCATAACATTTGAGAACAGCAACTTCCAGCAGCAATGTATTCAGCCTCAGCTGTAGAAGTAGAGACTGAATTTTGCTTTTTGCTAAACCATGATACAAGCTTGTTTCCCAGGAATTGACAGGAGCCTGTTGTACTTTTCCTGTCTATTTTGCAACCTGCATAGTCTGCATCTGAATAACCAATTAGATCAAAGCCAGATTCTCTAGGATACCAAATTCCTAAATTTGGTGTACCCTTGAGATATCTGAAAATTCTCTTGATAGCAATTAAGTGAGACTCCCTAGGATCAGCTTGAAATCTCGCACACAGACATGTAGCAAACATTATATCTGGTCTGCTAGCAGTTAAATATAAAAGTGAACCAACCATGCCTCTATAACTTGTAATGTCCACAGACCTTTCAGTCTTATTTAATTCAAGTTTGGTGGCAGTGGCCATGGGAGTTTTTGCAGATGAACATTCCATTAAGTCAAACTTCTTTAAAAGATCATGAATATATTTAGTTTGACTAATGAAAATTCCATTACTAACTTGTTTAATTTGTAAACCAAGAAAATAGGTTAGTTCTCCCATTAGGCTCATTTCATAATTGCTTTGCATTAGCTTAGCAAACTTCTTACAAAGATTATTATCTTTAGAACCAAATATTATGTCATCTACATAAATTTGAACAAGTATACTAGAGCCATTAACATTTCTAAAGAAGAGAGTTTTATCAACAGTACCTCTAGTGAAGTGATTCTCCAAAAGAAATTTTGATAATGTTTCATACCAGGCTCTAGGTGCTTGCTTCAGTCCATAGAGTGCTTTCAACAGATAATACACATAGTCTGGAAAATTTGGATCTTCAAATCCTGGAGGTTGACTTACATAGACTTCTTCCTCTAATTTCCCATTTAGAAATGCACTCTTGACATCCATTTGATAGACTTTGAAATTGGCATGGGCTGCATAGGCTAGAAAGATTCTGATAGCTTCAAGTCTTGCAACAGGAGCATATGTCTCATCAAAATCTATTCCCTCTTGCTGAGAATAGCCTTTAGCAACCAATCTGGCTTTATTCCTTATGATAATGCCATTTTCATCCATCTTATTTCTGAATACCCATTTTGTATCAATAGGACTCTTGTTCTTTGGTTTGGGTACCAGCTTCCAAACTTGGTTTCTCTCAAATTGGTTTAGCTCTTCCTGCATAGCTAATATCCAATCTGGATCCAATAAGGCTTCTTCCACTTTCTTAGGTTCCTCCTGAGATAGAAAACTACTATACAGACATTCATCTTGAGTAGCTCTTCTTGTTTGCACTTTAGATGATGCATCACCAATGATCAGTTCAAAGGGATGATTCTTGGTCCATTTCCTTTGAGGTGGAAGATGAGCTCTAGATGAGGTGATCTCAGTATTGTCATGATGTGAGATAGAGTTTTGATTAGTTGAAACTCCCCCTGAGTTGTTGGTCCTTTGCAGGGAACTTGGAGTTCCATCAATTAATGATGTAAATTGATTATCAGTTGATGAGCTATGATCAACGGATGTTTCATTAAGTACTTCAACGGATGATGCACAATGTCTTTCAACGGATGCTGAATTTTGTGCATTATCCAGGAGCAAATTTTGTATTCCTTTTGAAGTGTCGTCTCCATCAATCTCTTCTTCACTATCATCACAATATATTTCAATATTGTCAAATTTGAGTCTCTCATAATGTTCCTCATCTGTTAGTCCATCAATCTTTTTATCATCAAACACAACATGCACAGATTCCATAACAATGTTGGTTCTTAGATTGTAGACCCTATAAGATTTTCCAGCTGAATAACCAACAAATATTCCTTCATCAGCCTTTGCATCAAACTTCCCTTTATGGTCAGATTGATTCCTTAGTATAAAACATTTACATCCAAAGACATGAAGAAAGTTTAGAGTTGGTTTTCTTTTCTTGAACAACTGATAAGGAGTCATGCCTTTAGCTTGATTGATCAGAGAAATATTTTGAGTGAAACAGGCACAATTAACAGCTTCAGCCCAAAAATATGTTGGTAACTTTGATTCTTCAAGCATTGTTCTGGCAGCCTCAATTAAAGATCTGTTCTTTCTTTCAACTACCCCATTTTGCTGAGGTGTTCTTGGAGCTGAGAACTCATGCATGATTCCATTTTCTTCACAGAACAGCCTTAATGTCAAATTCTTGAATTCAGTTCCATTGTCACTCCTGATGTTTCTTACTTTTAAGTCAGGATGATTATTGACTTGCCTGATGTGATTGATAATGATTTCACTTGCTTCATCCTTTGATCCAAGAAAATAGACCCATGTGAACTTTGAGAAATCATCTACAATCACTAAACAATATCTTTTTCTTGCTATTGACAATACATTGACTGGTCCAAACAAATCCATATGTAACAGCTGTAATGGTTCATCAATTGTTGTTTCAAGCTTCTTCTGAAATGATGCTTTCCTTTGTTTGCCTTTCTGACAAGCATCACACAGACCATCCCTTGAGAATTCAACAAGAGGAATTCCTCTTACTAAGTCCTTTTTGACTAGATCATTCATTGTCTTGAAATTCAAATGGGATAGCTTCTTGTGCCATAGCCAACTCTCAACTGAACTTGCTTTGCTGAAAAGACAAGTAATAGATTCTGCATCTGTAGAGTTGAAGTCAGCTAAGTACACATTTCCTTTTCTAACTCCAGTTAGAACCACTTTGTTGTCTTTCTTACTAGTGACAACACAGGCTTCAGAATTGAAGGAAACTGTATTCCCTCTATCACATAGTTGACTGATACTCAGTAAGTTGTGCTTGAGACCATCAACTAATGCAACTTCTTCAATGATGACATTCCTTGTTGAAATCAAGCCATATCCCATAGTAAACCCTTTGCTGTCATCTCCAAAGGTTATGCTGGGGCCAGCTCTCTCTTTAAACTCTGTGAGCAGGGAGAAATCTCCAGTCATGTGTCTTGAACAGCCACTGTCCAAGTACCATAGATTTCTTCTATTTTCCTGCACACCACAAAATCAATCAATTTGATTTTGGTACCCAAGTTTCCTTGGGTCCATTCTTGTTAGCCTTTCTCCTAGACTTCATTCCTCCTGCATCTTTAGACTTAGGTGAGTTTGAGTCAACCTTGGTCTTAGATGTGGTTGGTTGAGGTGTAGGGTTAGTCACAACATTATCCAGCACATTTATAGTATTATTAGGCATGGATTGTGCATACATGTTATTCCACATTGGCATATTGTATGGAAATTGAGGCATACTGAATGCAGCAAGATAAGAATTGTTAAAATATGGCATGTTTGCAAAATGTGCATAAGGATTTTGTTGAGACATAACAGGCAGAGCATGTAGAGGTGATACAGACATGTTAGGCATGGAAGAGGGTACAGTTATGGGAGATTTCTTAATAGATTTACAGTTAGCAGATAGATGATTAACACTACTACAATGCACACAGCTTTTTCTAGGAGCATACTTGTCAGGTGTGTAATTGTTATGTTTGTTAACTCCTACCTTCCCATTTCTGTTGGATTTCCTTTTGGATTCCTTTTTATCCTCAACCATCTTGAGCCTATTGTTTAACTGTTCTAAGGTCATGTGCCCTACATTCACCTTTCTGACATCTTTGGATGTGCTTGCTCCTTCTTTGACAAAGTTCTTTGAAGTTGAACCAAACTTTTTGTTGAGTTTCTTTAGATTTTCTCTTTTAGAAACATCTGCCTGTTTTAATTGAGGAACCTTCAACGGATGTTCCTTTTCTTCCTTCAACGGATAACTTTCATCATCCGTTGATTCCACATCCGTTGACAGTCCATCAATTAATTCCAGTTTCTTTTTATTTTTATCCCAGGCAGTTTCACAGAATGATTCAATTCCTTGGACTTTGGCAATTTGAGCACTTACATCCCTAGATGTTTTCCAGGCTTTAATCACCTCTTGCTCTTTCTCTAATTGATTGGAAAGTATTTCTACTTTCTTAATAGATTCAGCTAGTTCATTTTCAACAGATACACAATGCAGCTTAGTCTTTTCTAGGTCAATTAACTTATCTTCTAACACAGCATTTCTATTACTTAAAAACAGATTGTTCTCTTTAATCCTACTATTTTCTTTAGCAAGAGATTTAAGAGATACACGCAAATGATACAGTTCAGTAGACATGTCATTAAAAGCATCATTGCACTCTTCTTTAGTAAGCTGTGTTATATCAGTAGTAATTACCTGGTTGCTTGATGAACTAACTTCATTCTCCTCAGAATCAGCCATGAGAGCCAAGTTAACATATTCCATGTCTTCATCCTCTTCTTCTCCATCAGCTGCCCAGTCTCTTTCTTGAGTAATGAAAGCCCTTTCCTTCTGTTTGAGCAGATCAAAATATTTCTTTTTGTAATCTACTTGTTCAAATTTCTTCTTTTCAGAGGTTGGCTTTCTGCACTCACTTGCAAAGTGTCCACTCATACCACAATTAAAACACTTGAACTTGGATTTGTCCACCATGTTCTTATGGGGTTTAGTGGCTCTAGTGTTTTTCCTGAACTTCATCTTTGCAAATCTCCTGGACAGAAATGCAAGATGCTCATCAATACCATCAGAGTCATCTTGACTGGAGTTGTCTTCATTTTCAGCAACTTGCCCTTTACCCTTGTCTGATTCTGGATTTCTTACACCATCTTTGGAGCTTGATGTAGATCTCACAGTTTCTTTTCTGCATTCTTTCTCATTTTCAGCTACCAATGCAACTGAACCTCCTTTCTTTCTCCCCCTCTCCAATACCTCATCCTGTTCCAACTCTAGTTCATAAGTCTTCAAGATTCCATATAATCTTTCAAGAGTAAAGTCCTTATAATCTTGAGAGTTTCTTAAGGAAACAGTCATGGGTTTCCATTCCTTTGGTAAGGATCTCAAAAATTTAAGATTTGAATCCTTCACCTGGTACACTCTACCATACAGCTTCAGTCCATTCAACAGTTTTTGGAATCTATTGAATGTGTCATTTAAAGATTCATTTTCTTCAAAATGAAAGTGCTCATACTGTTGAATGAGAAGCTGCATTTTGTTCTCTCTTACTTGTTCTGTACCTTCACACAGCAGCTGAACTGTGTCCCAAACCTCTTTGGCAGTTGAACAATTTATCACATTATCAAACATATCCTTGTCAAGACCATTAAACAAAATGTTCATAGCCTTCTTATCCTTGTGGACTTCTTCTGTGTCTTCCATTGTCCATTCTGCTCTGGGTTTTGGAATGGATTGACCAACAGCAATTGTGGCCGTAGCAACTGTGGCTACTTTGTGGGGAATGTGAGGACCATTCTCAATGCAGTTTACATAACCTTCATCTTGGGAGAGTAGATGAAGGTGCATTTTCACCTTCCAGTGGTGATAACTGTCTTTGTCAAGAACTGGGATCTTTACTCCAATATCCTTCTTACTCATCTTTGTTAGATTCCAAGATCTTTAAACTCTTTGTGTGTCAAGAGCCTGCTCTGATACCAATTGTTATTCCTAGAAGACTAACAATGAGATTTACAGAAGGGGGGTTGAATGTAAATCTCAAAACTTTTTCAAGTTTTGAGCAGTTTATAAAGTTGTGTGTTCAAGAAGAACAAGTGTGTGAATTGCTTTAAGCTAATACAGACAGATATATATTCAAGCACAAATGTAAAGAACACAACAGACCTTAAAAACTTTTCTGGTGGATTTGTTGTTCCACCAGAGATGGTATATTAGAAAATCTGTGTTCAACAATGTTGATCACAGCTGCATCCTAGTACAAACTAGATGAATTTTCTCTCAAGATATTTCTTAACAGCTCTGGAAAAAATCTCTCTAATTACTAGCTTCTTCTTGGTTCATATATATTACCAAGTGTACAAGTGAAAAACAATATAAAATTACAATAGTAAAATAAGTTCTTCACTTGCTTCTTTTCCTGTTCACTCAAGTACTTTGTTGACTATTGCAACTTTGTACAAAAGAAGAACGGCTGCTTTTTCTGTTGATCCTGAAATTCGGCTACCACATCTCAGTTTTCTCTGTCAACCCACGTGCCTCTGCTTGTAGGTACAACTACCACTTATCAACGGCTGATTAGCAGAACATCCGTTGAAGCTTTCATCCGTTGATGACTTCATCCGTTGAAGGATGTTATCCGTTGAAGCTTTCATCCGTTGATGCTCTCATCCGTTGAAGGATGTTATCCGTTGAAGCTTTCATCCGTTGATGCTCTCATCCGTTGAAGGATGTTATCCGTTGAAGCTTTCATCCGTTGATGCTCTCATCCGTTGAAGGATGTTATCCGTTGAAGCTTTAGAGACATCCGTTGAAGCTTAGCTTCTCATCCGTTGAAGGTCTTTTAAGTCATCCGTTGATACCACTTCATTTATACAAAATTACAAGGCATGAAATATTTACAATTGGCCTTCCTATCTGCATATCATCTAGTAGTCAACATGACTCATAGTTTCTCTCAACTTCTAAGAATTACAATTTTAAATACAGAGACTGAAATATGCTACAATACTAGACTTATTTCTAAGTAAAGCTACACCATCAACGGATAGCCAAAGTGGTCTTATCCGTTGAGGCTACAGACACTAAATTTCTACTTAAGTGTTTTGTTAAACATATCATCAAACTAATGCACATATATTCCTAACAAATATTTATGTTTTAATTAAAATTTATTTTTTAGTTCACATTAATAGGATACGAATAATACCTAATTTAATATTAATTTGATTTATCTCGTATAAATGGTTTACATTATTTTATTTTAGCCCGGTGTCCACTACACCAATCAAGTCAAACTAATTCTTTTTAGTTTAATTTTATTTTTTTTTAAAGTCGAGATCAATAAGATAGTTTTGTTTTAGACTAAATAATTAGTATATATGATTTTATTTGTGTTGGTCAAATTATATTTTTTTGTGTTAGTCTAAATCAATTGTATAATGTTTTTTTACTCTGGATAAATAAAATATATTATTTTGTTTATTCAAGTTCATTAGTATAATTTTTTTAGGAGGACTAATAATATTATTATTTTATCTTAACTCGAGTCACATTATATCAACTAAATCTAAATAATTATATTTAGTTTGCTTAAATTTATTTTAGCCCGAATTAACAAATTGGAATAATATAGAACTTGATATGAATCAAAATTTAAATTGGTAGAAGAAGTTGAATATAATGTAAATTATAATGATATAGAGTTCGATATAAAATAAAATTGAAATTGGTAAAGTAATAGAGGAACTTGACTTCAATATCAATTAGAATTAGAATTGATCGACCCAATAATTAGAATTAAAATAATTTAGTAAGGGTAATTAAGTAATTTCAGCAAGTACCGATCAACCGACTACCCAACTTTTAATGTTTCGTCTATTATACCCATGCGATGCACGAATTGTTTTTAATATTATATAATTTTTAAAATTTAATTTGAAGTGAAAATTTTAAGCTATGATATTTAATTCTTTGAAATATTAACAATATAATTTGATAATAATTACAATATACACATAGGTGTATAAGTGAGTGGTATTTCAATTTAAAAAAAGAAGTAATTATTGAAATATTTAGTTTTATTGATATTTAAAGGTGTGTTTACAAAAGATAATTATAATTTAATCGAAAGATTAATTTTAGCTCACATTAAAAATATACGAATTATTTTTAGTCTGTTAACCGACCAAATTCAACGAACTATATTCGTATTTATGTTAGATTAATTTGTTTAAACTCGGATCAATGGTAAAATTTAATATATCAATGGAAATTTTTTACGTATTAATATTAAAATAATTTATGTTAGCCGGATAAATATAAACATTAATTTATTTTAGTTGTTCTAGATTTTTTCTTATTTTATTTTTGTTTATTATGGATTAATTGTATAACTTTTTAGCCCAAATAAATAGTACTTTGATTTATTTTCGTTCGTTGCTGACTAAGGAATCATCTATATTTTCAGTTTATTAAAATAATATGTATATTATAGAAATTAAAGATAACTCGTATTTATATAAACCCAAACATGCATTGTATACACAAATCAACTATCAAATTTTAATATTTCGGCTATTAGGGTCGGATCCCACTTACCCCACTCTTCTGAGCCTATATGATATCTACCAACGAATTAGATGGACTTTAATTTGATTTTTAACCCGGATCCAAAATATAAGAATTATCTTTAGTATGAATTTAGTTTTGGCGTAGATTAATAAAATATATATTTTTTTTATCCCAAGACCGTTATATCTACCAGATCTAACTAATTATATTTAGCTTGTTTTTAATTTTATTTTAGCTATGGGTGAATATTATTTTGTTTTAAATCGAATAAATGTTATTTTTTTATTTTGTTTTAGTATAATGCCCTTATATTGATGAAAAAATTACCTTTCAAATTTTAATTTTGTTTTAGCCCCGTTCAATAATATTTTTTAGTCAGATCGGTAGTATTCATTTTTTTTTTATTTAGAATGAGACATCAAATTTTTGTTTTAACTTCTGACTCGTTATATCAACCAAATCCTGATAATTTTACTTAGTTTTTTGTTTATTTTATTTTAGTCCGGGATGAATATTATTTGTTTTAGACCGAATAAATAATATATTTTATTTTATTTTAGCCTCATAACTATATATCGATCAAACAAGTTTCATTTCAATTTTTTATTTTGTTTTATGTCGGTCCAACAATATAATATTTTTAACGGGATCAATAGTCGTTATTATTTTGATTTAGCCTCAACCTGCAAATCCGACTAACTGTATGTAGTTTATTTTTATTTTTTATTTAAATTTGGATCAATAATATAATTTTGTTTAGTCCGGTCCGGGTGAATATTATATATTATTTTGTTAAAACCAAAATTATTGAATATATTATAATTCTACTATAATATTTATCTATTTATAAGAGTATTTTATTTTAAATATTACTATAATCATGGTAACCAAATCGACTACCAACCAAACTTTTATAATTTCGTTTTTAATATAATAGTGTAGATAGACCGATAGAAATGTATATATACATAATTTAGCGAAGATAAGTATAAATAATATAATATATAATAGATGATGTCAAAGATTACTGGAGCTAACAATGTCATTAGTATCTCTGATCATAGTATGTAGCAAATCAAATGGATATATGATCTTAGTAGAAGATTAATGAACAATTATCTTCAGTAATCAGTTAATTTTGGGGTCAATCCTAAGTAAGTTGTATTGTTATCTAAATTTGTATTTTATACTTGTAACACTTCAAGTCTGTAAAAATGCAAAGGAGCAGACTGGAGTCTTTTTTCTAGAACAGTATCAAGCCTAAGGATTCTATCTGGAAGATCATGCCTCAGAAGAATTTTGAAGAAGCTTGGAGTTGAATAAATCTGTTTGGAGAAAAATGTTCTAAGTCAAGATCTCTACAAGTCACAGATTTAATGTTATAGAGAAGTCATTCGAGAATTCCAGAATGGCTTATCGAGAAGTCATTCAAACTCTAGAGAGTACCGACGGATGAACAGTGTCTACTCGATGGATGAGCAGTGTCTACTCGATGGATGAACAATGTCTACTTGACGGATGAGCAATGTCTACTCGATGGATAAGCAACCACTACTCGACGGATAAGCAATACCCACCGGGAGTAGAGAAGTCAGGAAAACTACTCGAGAACTCAAGAAGATATCGACAAGCCAATTGAAGAACTGTAGGTTGGAGATATCGACAAGTCATTCCTTCACTAGAGAACTCAGAGTTATCGACAAGTCTACATTTATTCGAAAACTCAGAGATATCTACAAGTCAAAGTGAAGATATGAAGACTAGAGATCTCAACAAGCTGAAGACCTCTACAAGCCAAACTCATTACGGAGTGCTAGAGATCTCGATAAGCCTATGTACTTATCGAGATGTCAAGTGTTCTATTAAATCAAACTAGAGATCTCGAAGTACAGTCTAAAGTACAAAATTTTGCAGATCAGTTCAATATCCAAGATAAATAATCAACATACAATCCAACAGGTGGATTGACAAGTCTACAAAAAGCAGCTTGAAGAGTGTGCAAGATAAATATCAAAGATTAACTGACAGAGGAAGATTAAAGTAAACACGGGATGCCAAAGATATGCTAAGCCAGAAATGGAAGATTTGCTTTTCTATAAATAGAAATGACAAGTGACAGTTTAGAAAAGTTAATAGCATGTTTATTATCCATTGTGTAAACCAGCAGTTAACTGAGATATAAAGTTAGCACTGGTCCTCTAGTTAGAATTAACAATTTAGATTAAAATTTTTGTAACACTCTCGAGAAGAAGCTGAGCTCTTTAACTTCAAAGAGCTTAGAAATTTTGTAGCAAAACATATTAATTTTTAATACAAAAATTAAGTGAGTTTTGAAGATATGTGTTTTTTATTTTCTGGAAGCTTATATTCTGCATGAACACTTTTCTATATAAGATTTAATTTACTTTGTTCAACCATTAACTTCCAAGAAAAGCCTAAAATCAGAAAAACACATTCACCCCCCTGTGTGTGATTCATTACCTAACAAGTGATATTAGAGCAAAATCTGAAAGTAAACAGATTCAAGATCTTGGAAGAATGAATACACAGAAAATTAGTAGTATCAAAATTCCTACCTTTGATAAAGCTAACTACACTCTTTGGAAAAAGAAAATAATGTTGTTTATCAGGATGGCCAATCCATTCTATATTCAGATCCTCAAGAATGGACCCTTCATTCCTATGGTAAGAGTTGAGGAATCTACAGATGGAGACATGGTCATACCAGCTCATTATGCTCCCAAAGATCCAACAGAGTATTCTGACCCTAAAAAGGAGAAAGTATCCCTGGATAGCAGCTTGTAATTAATATTGATTGAGTCACTTGACAATGTGATGTACAACAACATTTCCAAGCAAATATGGGAGAAAATTGAAATACTCTGTGAAGGAACTGAGGAGGTTAGATCTAATCAAAGAAGGATATTGATTTCACAGTATGAGAGTTTCATGGCTAAGCCTAAGGAACGCATTACTGATGTGTTTGAAAGGTTCAATAAGCTGATAAATGACTTGCAGCTTCATGACAAATACTATGAAGTTGAAGAGATGAATATGAAGTTTTTGCTTACTTTTCCTGACCATTTGGAACAGAAAATATCAGCAATCAGGGAAGGGAGAGACTTGAGCAGAATAACTCTGGAAGTTCTATATGGAATTCTCAAAACCTATGAACTAGAGATGATTCAAAGGCAATCATTGAGATCTGGGCAAGGACATGTTGTAGATGGTTCAAGTGTTTTAATAGTAAATGAAGGTCAAACATATAATGATGAACCAAGATCTCATATTCCAGTTGCCTCAACAAGTGAGCAGAGAACAATTGATTCACAGGAGCAAGTCATACTAGAATTGGAAAAGGATGAGTTCTATACTCTTGAAGAACTGGATGAGCTAGATCAGTCAATGGCCTATCTTGCTAGAAATTTTTTTAACATTAGAGTAAGGAAGCCAAGATACTTCAAAAGTAAAGGACAGTCCTTTAACAAAGACAGCAGCTGGAGAGAGAAAGAGAAGTACAATTCTGATAGCAAGAGTGGTTACAAAACTGGATCTGTTGACAGATCTAATATAAGGTGCTTCAGCTGTGATCAACTAGGCCACTTTGCTACAGAATGCAGGAAACCCAAGAAGGCAAAGAAAGATAAGGCTTATCTTGAACTTGAAGCAAAGTCTGAAGCTCTTATGAAGAAACAGCAAAGCAAAGATTATATTACAGAAGGTAGAAGTTGGGATGACTCTGAAAATGATGAAGATGAAGAACTTGGAAACTATACACTCATGGCCTTGGAGCAAGGAGAATCATCCTTATCTAAATCACAGGTACCGACGCTTACCTCCACTGATGTAAATATGAATTAATATAAGGAAACTGTTGAAAAGATGAGCACATAAATGTTTCACATTCATACAAGCATGGTTACTGCTAATGAAGAAGTTAGCAGATTAACAAAGTTAAATGAGAAGCTTGAAAGTGAAAAACAAGAAGCTGAATTGTTGATAGTGGGGCTTGAAGCCTTGAAACAAGAAAATGGCTATCTGAAAAACAAGCTTAAGTGTGCAAATGAGATTGAGGTCGTGCTAAGGGAAAAACTGGAGAAAAGTGAAGTAAAGTTGAAGTCCTTCAAGAATGCATCTGAATTGGTTGGTCAGTACCATGAGAAAAATAAACCATATGCAAACATTGCTATTGGTCTTGATTTTGATGCCTTAAACAACAAAAAGAAAAATACTGGTGACAGAGGAAAAGCAACAAAGAGTTAAAATGTTCCAGCAATGCTGAGAATATTGGGTCACCTGTGTTTAAGACTTATGAAGTAAACTTTAGTGAAGAAGAATTGATCATCAAGCAAGAAATTGCAGATGAGGACAATGAAAAGAAAAATACAAGCTCAATTCAATCTTCTAAGGCTAAAGAAAATCTTATGGACAATCAAAGTACCAAGACTCATGTCAAAGAAACCAAGATTGAAGATGCAAGAAAGAAGAAGAAAAATAGAAATGGGAGAAAGGGGATAACCAAAAGCAATAATCTGGCCTATGTTGCAGATGTTCCTGGCAAGAAGTGTGGAAAATGTGGCTCTACAAATCATCTAACTCACCTTTGTAAAAAGGGTGTTAGTAAGCCAACAGAAGGAACTTGCAAATACAATGAAGCAGATTTAAATGATCCCTACTTATTCTGTGATAAGTTTGATTGCATCCCTTGCAACTTAAAAGCGATGAAAAGTTGCCACAAACTAAGAGTAGATCTTAAGGAAACAAAAATATAGTCTACATCAGAAAGGGAAAATGCACAACAATCATTGAACTCTATTTTATCTGAAACAAATCAATCTACTTCTGCTAAATCAGTTAACAAGAAGAAAGTACCCAACACAGCTTGGATCACTAAACACACCTGAATCTCATTGTGTGCAGGGCAAAGTGAAGAAAGTCATATGGATCATTGACAGTGGATGTTCCAAACATATGACAAGTGATAAGGCCCTGCTATCACAGTTTGAGGAGAAAGCTGGCCCATTGGTAACCTTTGGAGACAACAACAAAGGATTCACAATGGGATATGGCAAGATTGTCTCTGAAAATGTTGTCATTGATGATGTAGCACTAGTAGTTGGTCTTGAGGTGAATCTTCTCAGTGTTAGCCAATTTGCAGACAAAGGCTTTGAAGTTTTATTCAATAAAGAAGAATGCACCTTTATCAGCAAGAAAACTGGTGAAATTGCTCTGAAAGGAGCAAGGAAAGGAAGCTTGTTTGTTGCAAACTTGGACTCAACAAATAAGGATGGTATTTGTTGCTTCTACACCAAGGAATCAGAAGAATAAAGTAAGCTATAGCATAAGAAGCTGTCTCACTTGAATTTCAAGGCAGTTAGCAACTTAGTCAAATAGGAGTTAGTGAGAGAAATGCCCAAGCTGGAGTTTGCTCAAGTTGAAGTCTGTGAAGCTTGTCAGAAAGAAAAGATGAAAAGATCTAGTCACAAGTCAAAAACTGTGAATTCTATTAGTGTACCCTTGTAGCTTATTCACATGGACTTGTTTTGGCCAGTAAATGTCTTATCAATTTCAAGGAACAGATATGCACTTGTGATGGTGGATGATTTCTCAAGATACACTTGGGTAGAGTTCATGTACTCTAAAGATGAAACTCCACATATCATAATTGAGCACATCAAGAAGATAGAAAAGCAGGTTGAAGATTACAATTGTGTAAAAAGACTGAGAAGTGACAATGGAACAGAATTCAGAAATGTTACATTAAGTGAATTCTGCAAAGGCAAAGGCATTATTCAAGAATTCTCAGCTGCCAGGACACCTCAAGAAAATGGAGTAGTTGAGAGAAAGAACAGAACATTGGTTGAAGCTGCTAGAACAATGCTGCAATATGCCAACAAGTTTCTGGGAAGAGGCTGTCAACACTACATGTTATACTCAGAACATATATCTCATTAACAAGGCACATGGCAAGTCATCCTACTCAATCATGTCCAAGAGAAAGCCTATTGTAAAGCATCTTCATGTGTTTGGAAGCAAGTGTTACATTTTGAAAGACAACTCTAAATATGTGGGAAAATTTGACTCAAAAGTTTTTGAAGCAATTTTTCAGGGATATTCACTGGAATGAACAGCCTACAAAGTCTATGTGATTGATCAAAAAAAGATTATGGAAAGCACATATGTGACCTTTGATAATGAAAAGTGTCCAGGCTTGGAATGCCTTGATGATAATAAAGCTGAAGCACTTGCATTTGAAAACCTCAACATTAACAGTGATTCTGATGGAGAAGATGAAGTTAATGCACAACAAATGATGAATGATGAGTCTACTGAACATGAAAATCATGGGAATGGAAGCTCATCTCAAACACCTGAATTTGATGTCACAAACTCAGGGGGAGAAAGAGAGGAAGGATCTACCAGTCATACCAATAATGGAGAAAATGATGAAGACACAAGTCAACAAACTCACACAAGGAAGTGGGATAGAAGTCACTCCAGAGAAGCAATTATTGGTGATCCTACTGCTAGTGTGAGGACTAGAAGTGCAACTGCTAATGAGTGCCTACATGCATATTTTCTATCTCAAGTAGAGCCTAAGAAAATTGATGAAGCTCTGCTGGATCCTGACTGGATATCTACCATGCAGGAAGAGCTGAATCAGTTTGAAAGAAGAAAAGTCTAGGAGTTAGTTCATGCATCAAAGAACAGAAGCATTATCGGAACAAAATGGGTGTTCAGGAACAAAATGGATGAAAATGGTATAGTTACCAGAAACAAAGCAAGTTTAGTTGCAAAAGGCTACTCACAAGAAGAAGGGATTGATTATGATGAAACTTTTGCTCCTGTTGCAAGACTTGAAGCTATAAGAATTTTTCTAGTATTTGTTGCACATTCAAATTTTAAAGTGTATCAAATGGATGTCAAAAGTTCCTTTCTGAATGGTGAGCTAGAAGAAGAAGTTTATGTGCAACAGCCTCCTGGCTTTGAGGATCCAAAAATTCCCAAATTTTGTGTATAAGTTACTCAAGGCTCTTTATGGACTAAAACAAGCACCTAGAGCTTGGTATGACACACTGTCAGATTTCCTATTGAAGCATGGTTTTACTAGAGGAACCATAGACAAGACTCTCTTCTACAAGAAACATGGTGAAAATATGATCCTAGTTCAGATATATGTAGATGATATCATCTTTGGTTCTACTAATGAGAAGCTGTGCCAAAGATTCTCCAAGCTTATGCAAAGTGAATATGAAATGAGTATGATGGGGGAACTGAGTTACTTCCTTGGACTTCAAGTCAACCAAAGAAGTGATGGTATCTTCATCAGCCAAACTAAATATGTCAAGGATCTTTTAAAAAAGTTTGGAATGGTTGATTGTTCACCTGCATCTACACCTATGTCTACTGCAACAAAGTTGGATGAAGATAAAAAAGGCAAGCATGTAGATATCTTAAGCTACAGAGGGATGATTGGATCATTGCTTTACTTAACAGCTAGTAGACCAGACATCATGTTTGCAACATGTCTATGTGCAAGATTTCAAGCCAATCCAAAAGAATCACATTTGATGGCTGTAAAGAGGATTTTCAGATATTTGAAGGGAACTCCAAACTTGGGATTATGGTATCCTAAGGGAACTGGTTTTGAAGTTGTTGGATACACAGATGCAGATTTTGCTGGATGCAGGGTTGACAGAAAGAGTACCAGTGGAAGCTGTCAATTTCTTGGACAAAGACTTGTATCTTGGTATAGCAAGAAACAACAATCTGTATCAACTTATACAGCTGAAGCTGAATACATAGCTACAGGAAGTTGTTGTGCTCAAGTGCTTTGGATTAGAAATCAGCTAATGGATTATGGCCTAGTGTTACAAAAAATTCCTATCATGTGTGACAATACTAGTGCTATATCTATAGTAGCTAATCCAGTTAATCTTTCTAGGACAAACACATTGATGTGAGGTACCATTTTATTAGAGAACATGCTACTAATGGTATCATTGAGCTCATTTTTGTACCAACAGAAAAACAACTAGCTGACATTTTTATTAAACCTTTGGATGAAGCAACTTTCACTAGACTTGTAAGTGAAATTGGAATGCTTAATTCTTCATCCTAAGGCAAGAACCCAGCTAATGTTTTTCAGCAGATTAATCTCCAGTAAATCAAAAATTAATTTGATTAAATTGGAAATTAACTGAAATATGAATTATAAATATTTCAGAAATCTCTGCATATTTGTTTTTCAAATTCATTTAACTTGGAATTTTTCAAATTCTGAGTAAACTGTTTAGTTGTTAATTTACATCCTTAATATGTAAAATTAACTCAAGGCAGAATTACAATAACCAAAGGTATCTAGAGAACTGAGTTCTCGATAAGTATAAATTGACTTCTCGACAAGTCATTTTAGGACTTCTCGAGTGAGTCCTTGATAACTCAACTTACTGACTTCTCGAGTGACTTCTCGATAGGTTTAAAATGACTTATCGATAAGTCCTTGTAGAGTTCTCTAATAATGTTCATTCACAGAGTTCTCTACAAGTACAATTCTTGACTTATCATTAACTCAGAACTGAGATAATTTAAATTGATAAATTATTTTGGTAAATTACTTTTGGAAAATTTATTCTAATTTTATTTTGAATTTATTCAAATAAAAGTTAGAACTAATTCAGTCCTTTTTGGACAAACTGGGCATTTATCTGACATTTTGATAAGTCATTTTTGAGTTCTTTATAAGAATAATTTAAAATGACTTCTCGATATGTACTTCACTTCTCTAAATGGCTTCTCGATATACAACTCCAAATGTCTATTTTTGAGTTCTCGACAAGTCATCTACTTTTACTATAAATACCCAGACTTCTCGATTGTTTTAACTTGGAATTTCTCAAAATTCTAAGTAAACTGAATATTTATTAATTTATATCCTCACTATATGAAGTTAATAAATAGCAGATCAAAAGAAGTAAAAAGTATGAAAAATTGATATAAATTTAATTCATAAATTATGTTCAGCAAAATACTTTTGACATACCTTGTCTATAATTACTCTGACTTATTGACATATTTACATGCTTATTTTTTTAAATATGTTGGTCTAATGTAAGTAGACTAGTACTTTATATATGATGTTTTGAGATAGTTGTTAATGGTTAAATTATTTGACTATATCATGATAGGAGTAGTTACTTTTATGTAGGGAGTTCTTGTTTATTTGCATGGGGAATAGTTATTCTAAATAGTGAACTAATATTCTTGAGTACTTGCATGGGGAATAGTAACTAGTCATTTCTAACTGTCAAATATGCTTATGTGATTATTACTCTTATTATCCGGGCAACTCAAGAGTCTATTGGTTTCTATCTTTACTCCCTCTATATATTAAAATGCTTCACTCTTTATCATTCGTTATTCTCCTATTCTCAACTAACATATAATTTCAAACTCACCTCCTGTTCATCTCTCTCTCTCACTCAAATGGATGCCCCAGTCTTTTACAGACTTATTCATGGAGCTTACCAGCTTGCTCATCACCTAGATGAAGACCAAATTTACTTTGATCCCTTCGGACTTCGTGTCCGTCTCAGGGGGTTGTTCGCAGCCCCTTTGATATTCCAAGAGAGATCTTTGATGAACTCTAATGAGATGATTAACTTAGCATCCTTTTCTTTGAGATGGAAGTCTCTCTCGAGCAGGAGAGACGTGCAAGAGTAGCTGAGCAGCAACGCCTTGCTGTTTTGGAGTTGCAGGAGAGAATCATTTCTCTTGCACACTCCATGTCCAGAGCTTACCAGCACAGGGTAAGGAGGTTGAAGGCAGAGAAGAAGTCCAAACTAGAGTAGTTAGGATTAGGATTGACTTGTTGAAATCTGTCCTAATGTACTCTGTTTGTTGTGTATATGTGGTGTACTTGATGATTTCATGAACAAAACATCTAAGTAGATTTTACTTAGTAAAATAATGTAGCACTCGACGGATAAGAATTATAGTCCCGATGGATATCTCATTGTAGTCCCGACGGATGTTGACTTATTATCCATCGAGTGAGTAGCTTATGTAATAATAAGTCTGTAGCACAGTTCTGTATACATCTTTGTATAGATTCTGTAGTAGCCTATAAGTCATGTTGACTTTAACTAGATATGCAGAATAGGTTGATTAATTGTATATAAATGATGTCTTGTAATCCTGCATAAGTGAAATGAAGTCAAGTGCCAAAATAGCTACCGACGGATGTTTAACAAAGCCATCGACGGATGATCAAATGACTATCAACAGATGTTTAATTTAGCAGTCGACGGATGATCAATGAAGCCATCAACGGATGTTCAGAAAGTCGACGGATGATCATATATCCAACGGATGTTCATAGAATCTAACGGATGATCATGTAAAGAATTCAAACAGCAGTTGAACAGTGAAAGTTGAGCACAACCGTCGAGATGTATACAAATCTACTGTGGAAGCCCATTAACTGGGTAATAGAAGACGAAAAGTAGCAAAGCTTAAGACTAATAGTTTTTATATTTGTTCAGTCTTTTTGACTTTGTAATCTTGGTAATATATAAACCAAGAATGTAGCAAATAGAAAAGTAGAGCTGAGATACACAAAAACAGAGAAATCTTTGTAAGCAGAATCATTAGCATTTCCCTGTATTCTCAGTAGTTCAATTTGTAAGCAGCTGTGAGCATTCTTGCACACAGAGTCCTCTCGATATATAATATATATATCTCTGGTGGAATTGTTTAAATCCACCAGAAAGTTTTTAAAGACTCTTGTTTTTAATTACTTATGTTTTGATTCAATTAAGTTTCTATTCCGCATTGTGCTAATCAAAACATTATATCTATATTCGAGTTGAACATTTTTATTTCGAGAAAAAGGTTCAAGAATTCCATTCAACCCCCCTTCTGTAATTCTTGTTATATTGTTAAGGGACTAACAATTGGTATCAGAGCAAGCTCTTAATCTACAAAGAGTTTAAAGATCAAAACAATTCAGCAAGATGAACAAGAAAGACGTTGAAGTCAAGATTCCTTTTCTAGATAAAGATAATTACCATCATTGGAAGGTAAAGATGCATCTTTCTATGATTTCTCAAGATGAGGCCTATGTGGACTGCATAAAAAGAGGCCCTCACGTTCCAATGAGAGCTGCAACAGGAAACGAGCCATCAGTTCCCAAGCCAAGGCACGAATGGTCTGATCCTGACATTGAACAAGTCAGGAAGGACAAAAAGGCCATGAACATTTTGTTCAATGGAGTTGATGCAGACATGTTTGACAACATTATAAACTGCAAAACTGCCAAGAAAGTTTGGGATACTATACAGATAATTTGTGATGGCACTGAGCAAGTTAGAGAAAATAAAATGCAGCTCCTGATTCAGCAATATGAGCATTTTCACAATGAAGAAACTGAGTCACTCACTGACATTTTTAGTAGATTTCAAAAACTATTAAATGCTCTTAAGTTGCATGGAAGAATCTATCAGACTAAAGACTCTAATATGAAATTTCTCAGATCTCTTCCAAAGGAATGGAAACCAATGACAGTCTCATTGAGAAACTCACAAGATTATAAGGAGTTTACTTTAGAGAGACTATATGGCATCCTGAAGACCTATGAGCTTGAGATAGAGCAGGATAAAAGGATGGAGAGAGGAAAGAAGAAAGGAGGATCCATTGCACTAGTTGCTGATTTGGAAAAGGAGAAGGAAGTGAAGATGGAAGCTATTGAATCAACTTCAAAGGTCTGTGAGAATAAGGGCAAGGGGCTTGCAGCAGAAAGTGAAGTTTCTTTGAGCCAAGATGACATGGAGGATATTGATGAGCACCTAGCATTTCTTTCCAGGAGATTTTCCAAGCTCAAGTTCAAGAAGAACTTTCGAGCAACCAAGCCAAATAGAAACATGGTGGATAAATCAAAATTCAAATGTTTCAAATGTGGCTTGGCAGTGAATTTTGCAAATGAGTGTAGGAAGTCAGATTCCAGTAAGAAAAGGTTTGAGTCTGTGGATTATAAGCAAAAATACTTTGATCTACTCAAACAAAAGGAAAGGGCTTTTATTACACAAGAGAATGACTGGGCAGCAGATGGTTTGGATGAAGATGAAGATGTCAGCTATGTCAATCTAGCCCTAATGGCCAAGTCTGATGAAACAGAGACAAGTTCCTTAAGCAATCAGGTAATTACTACAAACCTTACACATTTATCTAAAGCTGAGTGTAATGATGCCATAAATTACATGTCTACAGAATTATATCATTTGCGTGTCACACTTAAGTCTCTTACTAAAGAAAATGCTAAAATCTAAGAAAACAACTTGTTTTTAAGTGAGAGGAATAATGTGCTTAAGTCTCAGTTTGTTGAGTTTGAGAAACTAAAAATTGAGTGTAAGATTGCCAAGCAGGAATTAACTGAGTCCTTGAAAAAGGAAGAGATTTTAAAGAAGCAGCTCGAGCGTGAACAAGAGGTGATTAAAGCATGGAAAACATCCAGGGATGTCCATGCTCAAATCACCAAAGTTCAAGGAATTGAGTCTTTTTGTGATGAAGCCTGGAAAAAGAATAAAGAGAAACTAGAACCTAATTTGGTAGATGGTTTGCTGACAGATGTAGACTCGACGGATGATGAGGACTATCCGTCGCATAACAAAAAGTGTTATCCGTCGAAAGATGAAAATCCTCATTCGTCGGTTGTGAGCAAGCCCATTAGTAAAGCCAAACTAATCAAGCTAAATGAGAAGTATGGGTCTGTTTCTAAGAACTTTGTTTCAGGAGAGTCAAGTCAAGCTAAGAAAGGGAAAAAGGCTAATGTTGGTCACATGACTGTCAAATAGTTAAGTGACAGACTTGAGAAAATTGAGGTAAAAACATAGACTAAAAGGAAAAACAATAGGAATGGTAAAGTAGGGATTAACAAACACAATAACTACACACCTGATAAATATGCTC
The DNA here is from genome assembly GCF_009905375.1 of Apium graveolens. Taxonomy (NCBI): domain Eukaryota; kingdom Viridiplantae; phylum Streptophyta; class Magnoliopsida; order Apiales; family Apiaceae; genus Apium; species Apium graveolens. The sequence continues at coordinate 78,334,681 of NC_133648.1, read as the reverse complement.
CTAGAAAAATCTGTGTCAAGTGTGGTAGTGTAAATCATTTGTCTGTTAATTGCAAATCTGCCATGCCTACTCCA